>NC_058131.1:131928659-131987778 GCF_016433145.1 Gracilinanus agilis | reverse complement strand
GTGACCCTGGGCAAGTCACTTGATCCCCATTGCCCACCCTTACCACTCTCTTCCACCTAGGAGACAATACACCGAAGTACAAGGGTTTAAAAAAAAAAGTAGTTACACATTGGTTATGGAAATAACTATTTTATAATGGAGTATAGGAAGTTAATAAGTGTTTGATAATAAGTAATAATAGAGTGTTGGAGTTAATAAGACATCAATTCAAAAGCTGCCTCTATCACCTAGTAGCTCTGTGACCCTGGATAAATAAACCTCTATTGTTTTGAGCAACTCCCAAGGAGTAGACTGGTTAGAATATGCTTTGGTGAAGAGTTTCCATTCTGGAAGTTACTTTTCTTCCCCCATTCCCATGAAATTACAAATTATTTCCAAATTTAGGTAACCTTTGATTAATCAGAAAAAGAATTAACTACAATACTGGTGATTGTGGGAGACACATTCATTCTTTGGGGCCACTAGGAAATAATTGTATGCTATAGAAGAAAGAAAAAAGTAATAAACTCTAGGAGTGATCTATTCTGCTATTTATTTTTATGTGCATGCTTATGAACTTAAGTAAAGTTAACTAATAAGTTAACTAAGATGAATTTATTATTTGCTTTCACTCACTTATTTAATAAACATAAATCACTATACTAGTGATTCTCAAAGTGGGCGCTACCGCCCCCTGGTGGGTGCTGCAGCGATCCAGGAAAGCGGTGATGGCCCCACTTATTTTGTATTACATTCTATTCTGAGTTTGATAAATAGTTTCATAATTTCCAGGGGGCGCTAAGTGATATTTTTTCTGGAAAGGGGGTGGTAGGTCAAAAAAAAAGTTTGGGAACCACTGTTCTGTACAAATTAAAAATACAACAACTTGGTAAGAGAAGCAAAAGCACTTTTAAAAGAAGTAGTAATTTCTTTCCATTTTTTAAAAAACTCTTGCCTTCTGTTTTAGAATTGATAATGAGTATTGGTTCCAAGGCAGAAGAGTGCTAAGGGCCAGAAAACTGAGTATAAATGACTTGTCCAGGGTCACAGAGATAGGAAGTGCCTGAAGTCAGTTTTGAACTCAGGACTTCCCATCTCCTGTTGTGTGAAATTAAAAAAAAAACTGTACCCCTTTTTCATTTTGGAAAGAAAAATTTTGAAACAACCCCACCCTTTGACTGGGTAGGCACACATACTATAGGAAGACTCCAGAAGCCTTGTGGCTCCCTGGCATTCAGGAAGATGCTCACCTCTCTTTCTCCAATCTTCTGGCATCTGGAAGACTGCCCTTTGACCAGAGGTCCAGTCTGTCCAACCAGAGAGACCCAGAAGGAGTGACATCACGGGAGGGGGGTTTAAGTGAAGGGTTTGGGGAAGCAGCAGCTCCTCTTGGTCTGGAGACTTGCCTGGTAAGGCAGCTCCTTCAGATTTTGGTGAAGGCCCTTTTGATTTTTCTTGCAAGGGCTGCTTTTGGCCAGCTAAGGTAGATCAAAGAGGAGCATGGCAAACTCAGATGAGTTACTTACTATATGACTATCTCTTCCTCTCCATCTCCAACCTTGACTATCTAATAAATCATTATAAATTAATATACAGTCTCCAGAGAATTTTAGCCCTAACCCAGGCCTGGTTCTCCATCCTCTGAGCCATCAAGCTACTCCTTAATAACTTTTTAATAGTGGAGGGAGGGCAGAGTGAGTGTTTAATGAAACACAATTCAATGTAGTTCTTCCTGCTGGAGAGTGCTGCTGAATGATACAATCAGGATATACAAACATGAGTGTTTAATCATCCAAGTCATAGTAAATTAGTGCATATTCTAAATAAAATTGAAATTAAATGTGTAATATAATAGATTGCTAAATAATAGATACATAAATGGATAGAAAGACAGAAAATTGGAAGCATGGTAGCTAAGTAGACAGAGATAGATAGATGAATTGATAGATAAATAGAGATAGATGGATATATCGATAGATGGATACCTGGATAGATGGATGGATGGATGGATGGATGGATGGATGGATGGATGGATGGATGGATGGATGGATGGATGGACAGATGAATGGATGGACGGACGGATGGATGGATGGATGGATGGATAATAGAGATAAGTAATAGATATGTGCTTTAAATGAATTTGTAAATATCATTTGGATTTCTTTTCCCTATGGGAATACAGCTCTCTGGTACTAAAAGAAATCAGTAGAATAATATGGATCACATTTTTTATATATGTTTTCATGCCTACTAATATGTATATATATATATACACATGCATATCTACATATCCATATATATGACAAACTGTTTATAGATCCTGTATCAACTGTTCATAAATATAGGCTTGAGATTTTTAGTTTACAAAGTGGAATAACTGGTCCCCTGCCAAACTCTGACTTGTTTCATTTAAGTTGAAAAAAACTCCACAGTGTCACGCAAGCATCCTAAATAGTTGTGATAATAATCACGTATGTGTGTATATATAGGCAGCATGGTGTGGTGCAGAGGTGTCAAACACATGGTTGCCACTGCAGGCAGCCCCCACAACACTCTGGAGTGAATTCCAAACCAGATTAAAATGCAATTGGGAAATATTTAACAAAAGAAATAAAAATACAACAAAACAGATAACACTCCATCTTGAAACTAAAGTCAATATGTGGCCTGCAGGGATCCCTAGGTATGGATAAATGGCCCCTTTTTTGAGTTTGACACCTCTGGGGTATTGGATAGGGAATTGGCTATGGACCAATTCAGGTTTTTTCGCATCAGCCTCATACTGGTTGTGTGGCCCTAGACAATGGGTATTCTCAATGACCCAGGTAATTTCCTAAAATTCCTGGTTGTATAAAAAGTATATAAGGTTGAGAGAGTTGTTCACCAAGGATACTAGTGAAATCAGAGGATAAATACACACACACACACACACACACACATATTTGGTTTAACTGTAGGTTATCCTGATTTGAAAAGAATTTATGATTTTATGGGAATGAAGTAGAAATATATAGAATCAAGGCTCTGGAAATATGTGTATATAGTCATAAGATTTTATGTATTTTATATTTTGTTATATATTATATATTAATATATTTTAGTATATCACATATGTACACATAACAAGAAGGCTTGATATATATATATTATATGTATGTGTATGTGCGTGTGTGTGTATGGGTTCAGATCTCATCTTTGACACTGAAAAGTAAGCTATCTAATTATATGTCTTTGGGAAAATCATTCAACATCTAAATGTTTTAGGCAACTCTTTAAAACTAATCTATTAAGCCATAGATTTCAGCTTGTGCTCTGCAGTGAGTAGAGGGAAAGAGGGTGTTCTCCTTTAGGAAATCATCCCTTCCCACCAATCCAACCTTCCTCCCCCACACTTCACTGTAAAAAAGTGTTTTCTTGCCCAGCCACAATCCTCTGGGAATCATAGTACAAGATGTATTATCCTCACTTTACAAATTAAGAAACAAGTTAAGGAACTTACAAACCAACAACCAATTATTAATCCCCAGAGAAAGGACTCTAACCCAGATCTAAGTGAGTCTAATGTTTATATTGCATTAGAACTTCAGACTAAATATTCTGATGTCTATTTACTTCTCAATTCTCTACTCTGGATCAAAAGTTTCTATCTCCTATTAAGAGCCTAAGAATTACCCAAGATTAGTAAGGTGACCTCACTCTGTCATTTTTCCTATTGCTATTGCAATTGCTTTGTCATGAATACACAGTATTGCATCAATGGTACTTAAAAAATAGGGTCTTTATAGCAAAATACTCCATATATTGATTGGTGACACTCAGGTCCTTAAGCAGCCTAAGATTAAATGGTTCTGACTTCAGATATACCAAAAAGTAGCTGTGGAGACAACTAGATGGCTCAATGGAGAAAGAGCCAAATTTGGAAATAGGAGATCCTGGGTTCAAATCTATCTTCAGACAGTTTCTAGCTGTGTGACCCTGGACAAGTCACTAAAGTCTGATTCCCTAGCCCTGACTACTCTTTTGCCTTAGAGCTAATACTTAGTACCAATTCTAAGAGAGATGGTAAGGGTTTAAAAATAAAAGTTGCTGTGCTTCTTTGCTGATGTCTCAAAGATAAACCATCTCACAACTACTTTCTAATGAGTTTCAGTGTTTCTCTTCCTGTGTTTAGCATAATTGTAGGTAATTGTATAATTTCTTCACTAATAGACCTCTTTCAGTGCCCTATTGGCATATTGGCAAGCTGACTAGTTCCTGAAAATGGACTGTAGTTAACATAGATGCTAAATTGTTTACTGGGAGTTTTCTTTTTTTTAAGAATTTATGAATCCCCTAAGAATCTCACCTATTGCCACAGGAGTTCTTGGCCTGGAGCACATAGACCCCCATACTCCTACCCAAGGACATCCCTGGATAGATTTACACAGATACAAGAATTTTAATGGGAAAAAAATTACATCTTTATTTCAATATAATTGATTTCCTTTACAATCCTTTTAAATTTTATTTTATACATACAAAAGACATTATTCTGAGAAAGGATGCATAGGCTTCACCAGAATTCCAAAGGGGTTCATGACATACAAAAATATTAAAGGACTAGAATTTAAGAATGCTTCAAAGAACTAAGTTATGTCAAATGATTGTAGAGAATTTGCACAAACTCTCTTAGAGTTAGTAGAATGAACACTTTTTATGTCAAAATAAAATATAATAGGGAAACAACATGGCACAGTGGATAGAATACCAAACCTGGTATCCTGAAGACTCCTCTTCTTGAATTCAAATATGGCCTAAGACCCTTACTTACTAGCTGTGTGACCCTAGGCAAGTCACTTAACACTGTTTGCTTCAGTTTCCTCATCTGTAAAATGAGTTGGAGAATGAAATGGCGAACTACTACATTATCTTTGCCAAGAAAATCCAAAATGGGATCATGAAGAGTCAGATAAAACTGAAAATGACTCAACAACAAAAATATCTATGTGATTATAATTTGTTGTATTTAGAGCACATTTGTACAGATAGGAGAATTTATTAAAAAATTATGCTAAAATTATAGAAATTGTCTTTTAAATTATATCAGTTGATGCAGGTGAGGTACCTGACCCTTTCATTGTTTAACCATATTTCTAAATGATTCAGGAAATGGGAGAATATCACTATTTGAGGGCGGATTCCATTTCCTTCCATTCCAAATATGAAGAATCCAGCCTTATCATATTATGGCATAGGGAGGAAAGCACAGAAACAAATAAAATTGTTGGCCAGCTAGTTGAAAATCATGTGGATAGAAGGAAAGTCTGACCAAGGGAACTGAGGGACCTGTCCAACTCTGACCCTCCTCCCCATTCCTTTCCTGAACCATGACTCTAGACTGAACCCCTCACCCAGAAACTGATTGTATCTAGAGTCACTTCACACAGGGATTGAGAAGTGGGGATAGAGAGAGGAATTTGAGGAGGAGGGGTAAGGACAAAGCACTTCCCCTCTGTCAGGAGAGTCTGGCTTCTAGCATTTGATTATAACTGCTGTTGGAAATCCCACTATGAGATTACCTCATTCCCTTTTCTTACACAAGAGAGATCTGGAAGAGAAGCGGTTATTCTGCCAAGTAAGCAAAGAAATCCTGAGCTCCCTTTCCAAGTTTTCACTTGGATGGAACATGTTCTGAGAGCTGAAATCCTGATGATTGCCACCCACTCCCTCTCCACCTCACCTCCACCTTCCCTTTCTATCACCTGTCTGTAAACACAAAGCATCTTTTCAAGGCTGCGACATTTCATCCTGTAATACTACAGGTTTAGTCATTTTACTCCTTATTTAGAATGCATAAATGCTCCTATTATCAATGTATGAATAAGTAAAAAAAGGAAATGAGTATTATTGGATGTCCTATTAAGTAAAAGGGCTTTGAATTACCAATAATGGAGAAATTCATGATAAGTGAAGGATAGGAGGCTTCTAATTAACATGGATAATTCATCATGGATAATTTGGCCTTTATGCATTCACACTGCTTCTTTTATTGAAATTGGGTAGGAGTTAGCCCCTGAGTACCTGCTGCATTTAGAACACCATACTTGGTTACAGAGAAAGGTGCCCTTGCAGGACTTATATTAAAAGTTAAATAATTTTTCTTGTGAACTGGTAGAATCTATTGACCATGTGTCATTAGCCAGAGAATGCTTAGTCCCAGTTATCTTTGGCTTGTGAAATGTCCTTGCAACATGCATTCTAAATGGGTTCTTGTTTTTCCCTACAGCCCTCACCTACTAGTTGATGCCTTTAGCAGAGATCAGAATTCTGCTGGCCCAGGGGTGATATCCTTTCAGACTGTCGCTATCATATCCAGAGACACAGAGAGAAGAAAGGATGTGGGGGCAGGAGAGAGAAGAAGGAGGGAAGCTGCGTCTGAGTTTCAAAATTTTATAAAATTTAATTAACTTTTCAATTAACAAGCATTTATCTTCTCTCCCTCCCACTTCTAATTGAAAAAAGAAAAAGAAAATCTTTGATAAATACCCATACTGAAACAAAACAAATTCTAGGTTATCCATGTCCAAAAACGTATGCTTCATTACATATCAATACAATTTTAATAATCATTTTCTGCCATTTTGCAATCCATGTTCTTTTCCTCCCTCCCACCACTCCTTTCTCCCCAACATGGAAGATAATATGCTATAGGTTGTATGCGTGTTATCATGCAGTACGTATTTCCATATGTTTTCATGTTGTGAAAGAAGGCAAATATCATTTATACTCAAGTAAAATTCATGGAAAAAGTAAAGTGAAAGATGGCACCCTTAAATCTGCATTCAGACTCCATCAGTTCCTTCTATGGCAATGAATAGTGCTTATCATCAGGAGCACCTTGGTGGTGTCCTGGATCCTTGCATTGCAGATAGTAGTTGAGTCATTCACAATTGATCATCATACATTATTGCTGTTCAACACCTTGTTGTCAGAAGTTGGTGAGGAGCTTTATCATAGGTCTTCCAGAATCCTCCATATAAGGGGATTTGGCTCATGCCTGGATCACCTAAAATAAAGTCACCCACTTGGGAGATGCCTGGGACCTCGGCATTCTTAAGTCTTTCAATGTTGTCTTCCTTTACATTGTTATTTTTAAACAAGTTGTTCTCTTGATTCTGCTCATTTAACTCTGTATCAATTCATACAAATATTTTCAGATTTCCTAAACTCATTCCTTTCACCATTTTTAGTACATGATTGTGTTCCATTAGTTATACATCCTAATTTGTCCAGGCATCCCCTAATAAATAGGTACCACATTAGTTGGAATTTTTTGCTACCATAAAAATATGTGGGTGCGTATTTTGCATATGAGTAATTTTCTTATTTTTTTAAAATCTCTTTGGGATAAAGGCCACATAGAGGTGGCACTATGACTAAAGGACTGAAATTCAGTGCATACAGCAGCTAGGTAGAGCAGAGGACACAGTACTGGGCTCAGAATAGAGAAGACTTGACTTTGAATCTGGCCTCAGACATGCCCGGGATATGTGACCCTGGGCAAGTCCCTTAACCCTGTTTGCCTCAGTTTCTTTGTCTGTAAAATGAGATGGAGAAAGAAGTAGCAAACCACTTCAGAATCTTTGCCAAGAACACCCCAAAAAGGATCATGAAGAATCAGATACTACTAAAACACTGAACATCAGTTGAGTGTAAAGGAAAAGCATTCTCTAAATGACTGTGAAGTCTCATCATATCTCAATGCTTCTATTTTCCCAAAGGCCAAAAGAGTAATTAATCAATCAACAAGTATTTCTTAAGCACTTAGTATGTGCCAGGTACTATGCCAAGTTCTGAAAAGATAAAAGTGAAGACACAAAACCAATCCATGTCCTCAATAATGATAATGAAGAGGAGGATCATGATTGCTTTTATATAGCACTTTAAGATCTATTGAGTACATTGCATGTATTGATCTGAATATGGTTATATACCAACTAGGGGGTACAACATATAAATAATCTTCATATAGTAAGATAATCTTAGAACTTACTTTCACATTCAAGTGGCTAAGGGAAGTGAGGAGACCTCTTGCAAAAGTTAGTTTGAGCACAATCTTGAAATAAACTGGAGATATCATCAGAAGTAGGATTACCTCATTAAGGGAAAGATAACTTTGAAATTAAATTACTTTAACTGTATGGAATATTGAAGTGCAACATCCCTCTTTCCACAAATGGATCATAAATAGGAAATTAAAGGTAAGAATTTTTCTTTCAAGAAATATTTTCCAGTAAAATAGTCCAAGTGTCTTATACTTTTTTATTAGACCAATAGTTGTAGAGTGGAATCTAGGATATGGCAAACATACCTTGGACCCTGGCCCAATAAGTTCCTCTTTTTAGGAATAGTGACCTCATTAAGGAAACTTCACACCTGTGGCCCATGGTATTGGTTGTGGTGGTTCAGTTGTTTTTCAATTGTAGCTGACTCTTTGTGACCCCATTTTTTGTTTGGTATTTTTTTTGGCAAAGATACTGGAATGATTTGCCATTTCCTCCTCCAGTTTTTTTTACAGATGAGGAAACTGAGGCCAAGAGGGCTAAGTGAATTGCCCAGAATCACAAAGCTAGTAAATGTCTGAAGCCAGGCCTGAACTCATGAAGATGAGTTTTCCTGACTCTATGCCCGTCATTCTCTCCACTGTGCCACTTAGCTGCCCCCTGTCCCATGATATAGATTCCTAGAATATAAGCCCCAAAGCATTTGCTTCATAGTGAAAACATCACAGTGACCCTGATTCTCCCTTAAAGATTTAGCAGGATACTTCCCTAAATGTTTCTTTCTAAATATAGCAGAGAGATCAACTCCTCCCATTTTCCTTCTCTGTATATTTGAAGACTACCACTGTCACACCTGGGGTTATATGCAAGCTTTGTCAGAATATATAAGAAATCAAATGTGATTTCCATGTTTAACCCTCCTCTCCTTGAAGCCTTCCATGATTTAAGAAATCATAGACCTAATGTAATTATCAAAATCTTAGCAAACACTAAAAACAAACACAATTAGTTCATTTTGTTGTGGTAGTTTATGTATGGTCAGAAAAAAAGCAGAGAGAAGGACCAGGTCCTCTGTCAAGGTCCTTTCCATTGTCATCAGTCTCTAAAAACTAATAATCCACCAGATGGTGACCAAGGTTTCCAGGCTGATCATTTTTTCTCTCGGGTCAGCAGAGTAGGAAGGAGTATATTACAAAAGCTTTCTGAGAAAATAGGCCCTTTTTTCCTGTGAGCAAAACCCCACTGTTTTTCTATAAGTGAAAACTGATAGATATTATCTACAGTTGGCATAGAGGTTGGCATGCTGTCTTTGTGAAATAAATTCTGAATTATATACATATTATACATTCTACATTCTATATATATATATGCTTATGTATATATGCCTATATAGTGCACATACATAAATATCTACATATATACATACACACACATTATATCCACATAAAAACCACATTTTTAAAAATGAGGAATATGGTGGAAGAATTTTCTGAAAAAAACTAGCTAGTCATTGGGTTATCTGGAAAAAGAATTTATAACTTTCGGAGCTCTGTCTTGAGAGAGAAAGGTCAGGAGCTGATACATTAAAGTAGTTGGAGAGAGTAGAGACTCCCTAAAGCATGAAATGAAAAGAAGAGGTCAGAACTGTTGTGAGACCTCTCTGAGGAGCTGGAAAGCATAGCTGAGCCCACCAGCCATTCACAGGGGCTTCCTCTGGATCTGTGACACTTAGTTTCATCCATTCAATTCATATACAAAACTTATTGTGAGAGCCCAGTTGCAGACCAGGTAATTGTCCCACATTCTTGCAATTTCCTACTTGGTTTGGTTTTTCTGACACTCATCCCTGGCAACTGAACCCATAAATATGCAATATATCTCCCCATTCAACAAACAAGACAGGAGAAATCTCCTTTTGGGGGAGAGGAAAAAGTAGGACAAGTAGAAGAATGATAAAAATCTGAATTTTAACTATATTCTCAAGAAGTGAAGATTTGGGTATTTAACAATCAATGAATATTTACTGACTGCTTACTATATACCCACAAATGAGAGTAGAATGTCAGATGGACACTGAAGATAAGTGAGCAGCCCTGAAAAAGGCTTGGTAAGTCCTTACACCTGAGGTGCTAGTGCTCCTGGAATACCTATACACCTGTGTAGCATGTATAGTGGTCACACTCTCGTAAACCATCTCAGCAGATGGGCTAAGCCAGGTTGAGGGTAACCAATGGACCACAAACTCCTCAGTGAGGTAGGAGGATGTCTACCAGAAGAATGTGAAGACTTCCCCTAGCAGAACAGATGGCTCAAAGCAATTTGTTCCAGTACCCATAAAGGTGACTGAAAGAAGATGCTGTAGAATGCTTAGAGTTTGGTTGGACATTGAGGATGCCAAGGCCATTGGCTGTATCCTGGCCCATCACCAGTCATTGTGACTTTTGTGTTACCACTGGATTTCAATGACTCCCAAAGAGGAGTGATGCTGACAACTTTGTGCAACTCTGGCTCACTTAAATCCATTCATGCACAAGTCATGACATCACCCCATGATGTCATTAGTCTTTGAAAACAAAGGACAAACAACAACTATATGCTGAGCTCAGACATCATGAAAACCATGAAAGCATTTTGTGTCAGTGTTCCTACCCCCAAGGAGCTTACAGACTGGAGTTGACAGATGAAAAAAAGGGCTAAATTATAAGAAATATTGAATAGAGAGCTGGCCATAGGAAAAGAAGAACTGGGGTTCATGTTCTTCCTCTGACAGTGATTGATTGCATGATCTCAACACATCAGTTAACTTTTCAGTGCTCTGGATAACTCTCTACCACAGGAACCTGCAAAGCAGATGCCAATCTCCATTAATATAAAGAGTTCCTTATATTCCCTTTGTGATGAAATCATTTTATTATTGTTCAGTCATATCCAAATCTTTTATGTCCCCATTTGGGGGTTTTCTTGGTGAGGACACTGGAGTGGTTTGTCATTTACAAATGAGGAAACTGAGGCAAACAAGGTTACATGACTTGCCCAATGTCACAAAGCTAGAAAGTGTCTGAGGATTGAACTCTGAGTCTTACTGATTCTTTTTAAATAATTATTATTTTTTAGAAAAGTTATCATGGTTACATGATTCATGTTCTTACTTTCCCCTTCACCCGCTGACCTCCCCCCCCCATAGTTTTAACATGTGTCATCGATCAAGACTTATTTCCAAATTGTTGATAGTTGATTGTTGTGGTAGTTTCGAGTCTACATCCCCAATCATGTCCACCTCAACCCATGTGTTCAAGCAGTTGCTTTTGATCTCTGTTTCCACTCCAGTAGTTCTTCCTCTGAATGTGGGAATTGTTCTTTTCAATAAATCCCTCAGAATTTTCTTGGGTCATTGCATTGCTGCTAGTACAGAAGTCCATTACATTCTATTTTAACACAGTGTATTTGTCTCTGTGTACAATGTTCTTCTGGCTCTGCTCCTTTCAATTCCTGGAGGTCTTTCCAGATCACATGGAATTCCTCCAGTTTATTATTCCTTTGAGCACAATAATATTCCATCACCAGCATATACCACAGTTTGTTCAGCCATTCCCCAAAAGAAGGGCATACCCTAGTTTTCCAGTTTTTTGCCACCACAAAAATCGCAGTTATGAATATTTTCGTACAAGTCTGTTTATCTATGATCTCTTTGGGGTACAGACCCAACAATGGTATGGCTGGATCAAAGGGAAGGCAATCTTTCATAGACCTTTGAGCATAGTTCCAAATTGCCATCCAGAATGTTTGGATCAGTCCACAACTCCACCAGCAATGCATTAATGTCCCAATTTGGCCACATCCCCTCCAACATTCATTACTCTCCCCTACTATCATTTTAGCCAATCTGCTAGGTGTGAGGTGATATCTCATTGTTGTTTTGATTTGCATTTCTCTAATTATTAGAGATTTAGAGCACTTTCTCATGTGCTTATTGATAGTTTTGATTTCTTTATCTGAAAATTGCCTATTCATGTCCCTTGCCCATTTATCGATTGGGAAATGGCTTGATTTTCCATACAATTGATTTAACTCTTTGTATATTTGAGTAATTAGACCCCTGTCAGAGTTTTTTGTTATAAAGATTTTTTCCCATTTTGTTGTTTCCCTTCTGATTTTGGTTGCATTGTTTTTGTTTGTACAAAAGCTTTTTAAGTTAGTATAATCAAGCATCCCATTCACATTCAGAGTTATAATTATCAGTTGTGCATTCCCCAACATTTTGGTATCCTCTCTTAGTTCTACCCCTTCTTCTTAGCCTATTTCCTTTCAAACCAGTGATTTGTTTTAAACCAGTAACCCTTGTTCCCTCCCTTGATTTACTACCCTTTCTGCCCCCTCCCTTGTTATTCCCCTCTTTTTATTTTTAAGGCCTAATGAATTCCCTCTCCTTTCTCATCCCCTCCCTTTTTTGACCTCCCCACTCCTCTGCTCCCCTTGGTTTTTCCCTTCTGACTTTCTCAGTAGGGTTAGATAGAGCTCTATATCTCAATGGATATAGCTACTCTTCCCTCTCAGGGTTAATTCCACTGAGAGTAAGGTTTAAATATTATCTCTTAATGCTCTCTTCCTCTCCTTCTTATAATAGTATTCATCCCCTTCCCTTCCCATGCCCGCTTTGTGTGTAATAGAATATCCTATTTTTCTTATTCATTCAAGTTTCTCTTGGTATCCTTTACTATTCACCCCCCTCTTTCCCACCCACCCCCTTATCATCTTAGACCATTTAGTACTCCAACCTCTCCCTGTGAATAATTCTTCTAATTACTATAATAGTGGATACTATAATAGTGAATAGAGTTCACACATAACATTTCTCCATATAGGAATACAAATAATTAGATCTTAGTGAAGCCCTTAAAGAGGCAAATTTAAAAAATAAGAGTTTTCTTTCTTTCCCCTCTGTTTATTATTTACCTTTTCAAGTTTCTCTTCGTTTTTGTGGTTGAATATCAAACTTTCCATTTAGTCCTGGTCTTTTCTGTGCAAATACTTGGAAATCTTCTATCTTGTTGAATGCCCATACTTTCCCCTGGAAGTATATAGTCAGTTTTGATGGGTAGGTGATCCTTGGTTGTAGACCCAATTCTCTTGCCTTTCTGAATATCATATTCCAAGCCTTTCAGTCTTGTAGTGTGGAGGCTGCCAGATCCTGTGTGATCCTGACTGGTGCTCCCTGATATCTGAATTGTCGCTTTCTGGCTTCTTGTAAAATTTTTTTCTTTTACTTGGAAGCTCTTGAATTTGGCTACTATGTTCCTGGGGGTTGTCTTTTCATGGTTTAGTGTAGAGGGTGATCTATGGATCCTTTCAATGTCTTTATTGCCCTCTTGTTTTAGAACTTCAGGGCAATTTTGCTGAATAATTTCCTTTAGTATGGAGTCCAAATTCCTATTAATTTCTGCTTTTTGAGGAAGACCAATGATTCTCAAATTATCTTTTCTAGACCTGTTTTCTTGATCTGTCAATTTCTCAGTGAGGTATTTCATGTTTCCTTCTATTTTATCAGTACTTTGACTTGGTTTTATTTGTTCTTGTTGTCTTGAGAGATTGTTGGCTTCTACTTGCCCAATTCTTGTCTTTAGAGACTGGTTTTCTGCTATATTCTTTTGGTTTTCCTTTTTGATTTGGTCTATCCTATTTTCCAGCTGTTTGATTTTGGTCTCCAATTTGCTTATTAATTCTTTTGATTTGGGGGCAGCTTTTTCTATTTGCCAAATTCTAGCCTTTAGAGACTGGTTTTCGGCTATAATTTTTTGGTTTTCCTTTTGAGTCTGGTTTGTTTGGTTCTTCAAGGCCTCCAGCTGGTCATTTCTGGTCTTCAATTTGCTTATCAATTCATTTGATTTCTGAGCCTCACTTTCTAATTGTGAAATTCTGCATTTTAAACTGATATTTTCTTGCCAGTTCTCTACCTTCTTTCTCATAATCTCAGATTTGAACTCTTCAATAGCTTGTGACCAGTTTTCATTTTGGGGGGAAGGTTTGGATATGATTACTTGTTTGTTCTCATCTGCTGTTTGCTCTGTTATCTGGATTTTTTTCTGTGTAAAAGTTGTCCAGTGTTAAAGATTTCTTCTTGATCTTTCTCTTCTGGGGTTCTTGTCTCTGGTTTGCCATTGTTAGCCCAGAGCTCTCTCAGCTTTATCCTCACACCTAGGGTCTTTCTGCACTCTTTGGGTTCCTGAGGTCTCAGGTCTAGTTGTTCTCAGAGTCAAGCCTCCTGGTGGTCCCCTTGCTTGTTCCTCTCTCCAAAGCTCTTTTAACAGTCTCAGGGCTCTGCTTCCACAGTCTTGCACCCCTCTGCACTGGGTCCCCACTCAAGGTCCACACCTGCACTCAGGATACACATCTGCAGCTGTGACCCAGCCTGCGCTCTGGGTCTGTGTTCAGAGTCAACACGTTCTTTAGCCTCTTGGGGTCTTAAGTCTTGCTGCTCTCAGGAACAGGCCCTGGTGGCCCCAGGTAGCTGTCAAGGACTTAATGGATGCCTCAAACTTGCTCTAGCTCTTGTGACTGGCTTTGGCCCTGTAGGTGGGGTTGGGGGGGGGGGCGAAGAGGGGGTTGCTCAGCTCACGTTTTAGTAGAGCTATTTCACCCCCTTATAGCATGGAAATGCCCCGAACCCACGTACCTTCATTGCTGCGCCCTGTTGTGGGGTCTCTTCATTCGTCTGGATTTGTTTTTATGTTGTTAAGAGATGTTAATCAGCTGCTTTTTACTCTGCTGCCATCTTAACCCCTGAGTCTTACTTATTCTAAATCCAGTGTTCTACCTACATCATAAGATAGATAGATGGTAGAGAGAGAGAGAGAGAGAGAGAGAGAGAGAGAGAGAGAGAGAGAGAGAGAGATTAAGTAGATAACCTAACTAAATAATAATTGGATTTCAGAGAAAAAAACTTAATCACAGATTTAAATCCTCCTATTTTTCCCAAAGTAAGTGACCCTTGGGCTGGGCTTTAAAAGTCTGATGAGGTTTAGACATGCAGAGAACAGAAAAGAGAGCATTTTAGACAGGCAGGAATAGCATATCCAATGGACTGAAAGAAGGAATTATCATAACATGTTAAGATGACAGTAAGAAGACTTATCTGGGTGGAGAAGAAATAAATGCTAGAGAATAATAGGAAATAATGCTAAAAGTGAAGTTAGAGAGAGGTAACTTATATTATAGAGAGGGCAAGCCTTGAAGTTGGGAAGACCTTGGCTAAAGTCTCGACTCAAACACATATCAGCAATATGGCCATGGACAACCTAATGTCTCAGTATGCTACTCTTCCCTCTTGGACTCTTAAGTTAACAGACAGGATTTCAGTCTGCAATGGACAAAATTTCCACACTCAGAACTTCTTACATGAAATAAATCAAAAATATTTGGAAAAGTTGAGGGGGTATAGAATAGTGAGGGTCCAGAAAATCAAGCAGAATATTTTGGAATTATAAAAGTAGTGTCAGAGAGCCATTGTATATGGATTAATATTAGGGAGATGGTATTTTTATGTTAGAATTGAAGGTAGGTAGAAGATTAATCTTACGGGAATTAGGAAATAGACTGTGGAGAAGGTAGAGAAGGGGTGTGATGGAGTCAGCTCTCCAGAGTCTTTTGTTTAATTTCCAGGGTTAACATTTAGATCTTGGAAATCAGCCAACTTGGGGACTGGTTTATTATTTTGTTGATTGTCTAGCCTTTAAAAAGTGATGGAGAAAATGTGAATGATGCAGATTAAATTTAAAGGCATAACATGAACATTTTTTTAAGATCTGATTTTTAAATAGGTACCAGCACACTCATGTGGTCGAACATGCAGTAATTAGAAGCAGAGAAACAGAATGCCATTATAATAATTTAGATCTAGGCCAAGGGGACAGCAACAGGAATACAAGTGGGAAAGGACAAAACATATTTTGAAGGGTAAAAGTGTCAAGACTTGGTACTTGATAAGATATAAAGTCAAAGAAAACATCAAAAATGACATGGAGATTTCTAGCCCATGAGATTAGAAGAAAAATGGTAATAATATTAAAGGAAATAAGATGGTTGACAAGAGGAGACACTTGGGGGAAGTCAAGGGGACAGAGAGAGATCTTCAATTCAGTTTTGACTAGGTTGAATTTGATTGTGTATTATCTGATTTTTCCAGGGAGTGCAGAGGAGACTAAATATAAAGAATATTGGGAAATAATATTGGGAAGTCAGAGGCTAAATCAGAGCCTATATCTTCTAATTTTGAAAAGGTAGAATGCTTTCAATTCCTTCCCAGACCCAGGAAATAATTTTTGCCAATTCTGCATGTTCCTAGAGTAGTTGACTATATTGCCATCTGCCTCATGAATGTGGGTAGAGAGAGGGATTAGCCACAGGAGTCCTGTGTTCTGTTTTCTAGCTCTCTATAGGACCTTGAACACAACATTTTAGCTCTTAATCCTTTCTTCCCTGGTTTCTCCTCTTGAAAATTCCACAGATATCCAAATAATATTTCTCCTTATGTTTCCACAATCTAAATATTCTCTAGATGAGGAGGGATTGGGGAGATAGAGGCAAGAGGTTTGGAGGAAAATGGAAAGCAGTATTGAAAAACAACCAAAATGGAAACCTACTTCTTAAAAATACACACTCAATCATGTTTGTACCCTAAGTAGATACAACTGAATTGCCAAGAATTAATCAAAATTACTGTAAAATATCTTACTTGTCTTTGATTTCTGAAGAAAGGAAGAAATGGGCTTTCTTAGAAGGGATTGAGATTTTTAAATTTGTATTTTTGGATCACTCAATGCACACAGAATTACTTTTAAACGCTTGATAGGAGAAAATGGACTGGTTGATAGAAGAGAAGGTCTGATGAGGCAAGCAGCAATCATAAAATAATAGTCCTATAACTGACTAGGATTCTAGAGGTCATCAAGTCCAATTCTATTTTACAGATGGGGAAACTGAAGTTCAGAGAATAACTTGGTCAAGGTCAAATAAGCAGTACTTGGTAGAAGTAAGATTTGAATCTCCACCCTGAGATGTCAAATCCCTTCCCCAATTGTATCACATCAAGGCAAACCTTTGAAAATACAAACACACACACACGCACACACACGCACACACACACACACACACACACCCCTCATGCTCTAGTTATGGAAGTCAAAAGGAAGACATCTTCCTATTATTATCCTGTTGGGTTTATCATAAGAAGTCTTTGTTTCATTAGAAACCTGTTCATTGCTACTTTTCTAACAAAGGAAAATAGCACTTTTAGAGGTCCCTGTAAATTGCCTTTTTCTCCTCAGAAAGGCAGTTTAAAAAAAATATACATGTATATGTACCTTTTGGAAAGGCAACAAAGATAAATAATCAATTCTATGTCTGGGTATATTAAAGGATATTCTTCACTAATTTGGGGTTAAAAATGGAAGCCTAATAAATACAAAACTAATTCCAGAGAGACAGTGGAGCAGGCTCCTGGCTCTCCCTTCTCAGCTTCACTTGCCCCTCTGGCACTGAATAAGAGGGCTCTGGCAGAGGCAAAAAGCAGCCCATTTCGTCAGTGCCTTTATCCTTGCTGTTCTTTGGAAAACAGATTTGCAGGCTCAAAACCAACAGGCAATAAGTCACTCAGCCTATTTTCTCAGAATTACCACTGTGCTGTTACTGTTTGCCTCACAATAACTGTAGCCACTGACAGTAACAGATACTGGGAGACATTTCCTTCTCTGTGCCTCCAAAAGAGCAGGAGCTTCATGAATATCTCTTCCTTAGCTATTTCCTAATCCAATTTTTTTCATGTCAGAAGTAGGAATTTGTGTGACCTGGTTCTTGGTAGATTTCCATATTAGAGGGATAAAAAAAAAAAAGTCAAGGACTGGCTAAGTCTCAGCAGCGTCGATTTTGGGAGCTCACAAAGGTGGCCGGCTCCAGTCAGGGGGTCTGGTCAAAGAGGGGGAAAGCCAGGCTTCCCATGTCCTTCAGCCCACAGGCAACTGACTCACTCCCCCCACTGCAGGCAGATGGAGCACATTCACCTTCAACTGGGGACCTAGGTTTTGAGTGGGCATTTTTAGAGGGGGTTTTTGGTTTGCTTTTTTGAGGGATACCTTAGAGCAACTGATAGTCTACTGACCCTGGAGTCAAGTAGACTTGGATTCCAATCCCTTCTCAGACACTCACCGTCTGTGCCACCCTGGGCAAGTCACTTAACTTCTCTCTATCTCAGTTCTCTCATCTGAATATTAAAAATATAATAATAGTGCCTATATCATAATAAGAGTATATAATAATAGACCTATATAATACTACCTATAATAATAATAATAATAATAATAATACCTATATCACAGAGTCATTGGGAAAATTGAAACAGATGATATAGGTAGAATGGTTTGCATACCTTAAAGCAAGATACAGGAGATCTTAACTTGGAGTCCATGAACTTGATATATATATATATATACATACATGTATTTATTTATGTATTTATTTAGATGTTTATTTATTTATATATACATATATATTTATATATAGACACACATATACATATATACACAAAATATATACATATATACACAAAATGTGTACATATACATGCATGCACAATTATATGTATATTCACATAGATGCATGTTCAAATATATGTAAATATACATATATTCATATATATTCAAACATATACACACATATAATCTATGCACATATGATATATTAATATATAATATTTACATATTTTATATGCATGTGTATGCATATATACACACATGTGAATGTATAAATACTATATTTAAACATATTTCTATCATAATGTTCTGCATTTTATTTTATGTATTTAATAGTAATAATAAAGCAAGCATTTATATAATATCTTAAAGTTTGCAAAGCACTTTACAAATATCTCATTTTATCCTCACAAAAACTTGGAAGGTAGGTGGTATTATTATTCCCATTTTACAAATTAGGAAACTGAGGTAGGCAGGAATTAAGTAACTTGACCTTTGTCACACAGTTAGTGTTGGGGATAAAATTTGAATTCAAGATTTCCTGACTCCAGGTCCAACATGTTGTCCACTTCCCCACCTGAATTTAAAAATATTTTTTGGAGAAAAGGTTCATAGACTTCATCAGATTTTGAACGGGATCTATATAACACATAAAAAGGTTAAAAATCCCTGTGAATATATGCATGCGTGCACACAGCTGTGCAGACATGTATGTATGTATACATATATAAAGTATACAACATATCTGGATCTCTATATACACATATGTATACATATATAATATATAACATGTCTGATCTCTATATACACATATGTATCCATATATAATATATACAACATATCTGATCTCTCTATACACACATATACATTTATAATATATGTAACATATCTGGATCTCTATAAACACATATTTTTCTCTCAAGCCTCTATAGAGACTTCAGAGATCATTTAGTTTAATTCCTTCATTTTATAAATGAGAAGACATACAAGGCTCAGGAAATTGTGTGACTTGTACACGGTTACACAGGGAGTGGGTGGTTTCATTCTATCAATACTGTTAGGCGTTATTCTAGTTCTTTGGTCTTATAAGCACTGAAGATTTATTTTACTGTTATCATTGAACTTCTCTCTCCCTTCTCTGTCTCTCATCTCTAGCTCTATTTCTGTCTCTGTGTCTCTGTCGATCTCTGCCTCTCTGTCTCTATGTGTGTCTCTGTGTCTGTCTTTCTCTTTTCTTTCCTCTCTCTCTCTCTCTCTCTCTCTCTCTAGGTTTTGCTCCTTAGTAACAATTAATTTTGCTGAGTAGACATAATGAATAACATTAATGGAGTGAAATGAGACAAATCCATTAAGCATTATTTATTAACAATGTGTTATGTAATAAAACGCAATACATAAATTTGGTGAAATGTGTTGTCATCTAATCATTTAGCATTTATAGAGAAGGGCCATATCACTTTCTAATTAATACTTTCTTATTCTGCAAAATGTTAACCCCAAAATAGCTTCCCTCTCTGACCTAGAATAAACTCTATTTCCTCAGCAATCTGGGTACAAAAACCTCCTTCCCAGGTCCATTAAAAATAGCTGTTCAAAAAAGATAAAAAAAAAAAAAAGAAGAAATTGGTATTCTGTCCTGATTATTTGCATCAATTTGTGGAGGAGATTGGGGGGTGGAATGAGTAAAGAACATCTAATGGAACACTTTTCTAGAAACACCAACCTGGCCACTTTTGTTCTCCTACTGTCACAGCTTTTTCTCAGGGCAGCAAGGGCTGGACCACATTGTCTTCCTACAGTCTTTTCTGCTCCTTTTCCATGGCCCTTGCTGCCCACCACTGATCCCTTTATCTTATCTTTCTGTCCCCTGCTAGCCTTGCACTGCTTCCACATAGCTATCCTGAGATGAACTCTGCTGCCAGCCAATATTTGGTACCAGAAGGTCCCTGGCTCTATAAACTCTGAGGAGTGTTTGGAAGAAGTAGGGATTTCTGGGGTGGGAAGAGGGAATCATAGGAAAGCTGTCTTTACGTATCACATGAGAAGGCATTAGATTTGTGCTTTTCCCAAAAAGGACAAAAGAGAAAAGTTGCAAATAGGCAGATTTGGGCATTATAAAAGAAAAAGTATTTATTAGAGCTATACCAATATGTAATTAGTTACTTCACTAAATAGTGAACTCCTCTTTAGAGGGGGTCTTCAAGTGATTGATCACTTGTCAAATATGTTGTAAAATAGATTCCTAGTTCTTAGGTCTGTCCTAAATAGCCACTGAGGTTTTTTTCCATCCCAAGATTCATTGACTCTCATGACAGCATTAAGTACAAATAGTAAAAGCATTATTATCTACATTTTACAGATGAATAAGCCAAGGCCCAGAGAGGTTGTTTTGCCTATGTTAATACAGCCAGAAAATGACAGTTGGAATTTTCAAGTTAAAGTCCTTCCTGGCTATAAATCCAGTTTACTTTTCTCTAGGCTATACATGTGACCTCTTGAAAAAATAAGAGATTGAAAGAGACGTTCTCTCTCTAACGTCCTTTCTAGCCTTAATGTCTTGTGAATCTTTACTTTTTCAGAATAATCAACCTTTTTCAAGGGTATGACCATTGAGCACAATTTAAAATCACTTGATTTTGCAGAAAATTGATATGCACAATTTTGAGAAACAGTTTCTACGCAGCAGCTCCCCATCTCTGGTGCTCACTCCTCCCTTTTACTGGATAGTTCCTGGCTATGGATGCAAGTATTTCAGCTACTGTGAATAAATAGAAACTCAGCTGCAAGTAAAGGGGACAAAGCAACCCCACCTTTCCATTAGAGCCAATGAACCAGATAATTACTCTCCGGAGAGAGAACCAGCTTTAATCATAATATGTTGGCTCACCCCCTTGGTTCTTTGCACCCCAGCTGCCGCCCTTCACACCCTGAATGCACACAACTGAATCAGGGCACATGGCAAGCCCACTCTCTACATTCCTGATTCCCAGGCTCCTAACAGTTTTGATACCCTTCTTGGTTGTCTGTTTAATGGCATATACATTTCTCTCTCTTCCTCTGAGAAGTGATAACTAAAAAAAATGAAAAAGCAAATTAATATTAATCAAGGTCTGAGGAATTTTTCTTCTTTTTTGGGGAGAGTTTCATCACCCCTTTTGAGATTAATTGGCAACCCATCAGGGTGTCCCAAAACCCACAGCAGCCATCACTGATCTAACTCTATTTCCAGACACTGCAAAATTGCCACAGATGGACCATGAAGCCTGAAGCATTTTTTATTTTTATTTTTTTTTGTCTTTAATAGAATGTTGGTCCAGGCAGAATCTAGAAAGTTTTAAAAACAAAACACTGCAAGCTTTCATTTAGATCTCATAAAATAAATTAATTCATAGAGCTTATTTCCATGTTTATTCCACTGATTCAACTTAAAACAAATTGATACATGAGCCTCATAATAATACAGGAATCATCTTCATTTTTTGAATAATAAGTCTACATGGTTCTTTTTTCCCTTTCTCACTGCATAAACTATAGAACAGAAAATTAGATTTTAATCAATCAGCAAATATTCATCTCCTCCCCTCAATGTGGAGAGCTACTGAGTCCCTAGAGTTCCAATATAGCTGGGGGCTAGAAGAGGGGCAAGGTGAAGGAGAATGACTTGGCTTTCAGTTTTCTTCTGAAGGAACTTAGATATAGCCAAGTTAACCAAATGCATTCGACCCAGGACATTGGCACCTTTCCCAAAGTAGCCCCAATGCACCAATGGCCTAAGGCCGAAGGCAGGAATGCAGATATTTAAGAATTCAGAACAGCCCTGGGGTACACCTCAGGGTTTAGGTGGAGCTCTGAATAAGGAGCCAGTCTTCTCCCTCACTGACAGAGAAGGACACCTCTTACTCTGGGGCACCCACTTTTCTGCCACATCAGTATCATTTTGGAAGAGGATACTAATTTGTGGTAACAAATAGAACAACTAAAACTTCTTCCACCTGAACTTTTTTTATTCAGCTATCTATCCAAAGGCCTCTTTCATCTTCAAGGCACTGGCATTATAGGTCTTATTAATTATAGATCAATTTCTAATTTGATGCTATCAGTAATGATTGTAGGGGGTCTCATTAGAGAGAGATTAAAAACTGACTCAGAGACTAATTATTTTGTAAAAGAAATTTCTGGCTGACTCTCAATTCATTCTAAATTGTTAACTCTGCAGTATTTTAAAGCTCATCTTTTAAGGCTGGCACAAATATTTTTCTTGTCTTTCTGTAGCTTGTTTCAGGCTACATTTTTTTGCATTTAGCCACATTTACACAAACTCTACTGGATATGTCAGCTGATAGCATTATAGTTGGCCCAAGCTTTCCAGGCAAGGGCTACATTTGATAACTGAGTATTCTGCATTCATAAAAATAAGTTTGGGAGGCAGCAAAGGAAGATTTATATCTTGATTAGAGGTCTTTCTAGGTCAGTCTCAGTGATGCCAGGAAGTCACAGCCTGGCTGGAGGAAGCCACATCTGGGTGAAGCAGGGCTTCTTTCTTGCTGGGGTCTCATGGCTTATGCCTCACGATTTACTACTGGCTTGTGTCACCATTAGGAGAAGACAAAGGAGCAGTGGTCACTAAGGTCAAGAGACAAGGATGGAATGGGCTTCTTGACCTCTTTTTCTTATTTGCTAGTCTTACTTCACAGACCTATGGAACACAGACCATCTTCTCTGAGGGATGCTACCCACCATATAATCCTCAATAGATAAATTTGCTCCAGATGCTCATATCCACAGTTACTATTCTGTTCTATATCAAAGTATTTGCTAACTTCATACATGTAGATTCATAAAGAAATTACCTGATTAATGATTACTAATGGATTATAATTAAGTTACAGATTATTAAATTTTTAAAAATAGTTTTGCTTGCTGAAAGCATTAATGGAGAATGTCAATTCTTTGAAAGTAGGGACTATCTTTATTTTTGTCTTTGTCTAGTGCCCAGTACAATACCTGGCATATAAAGGTTTTTAATAAATTCTAATTCATTAATTTTTACTTCCTATTTAGCTTGTGTCTTACCCAATTTTTTTGCATCTTATACTTTTGTTATTTACTGTGTTTATTCATAATACCTTATTTTTTCCCTAACTAGATGTGAAGCTCTTCCAGGTGAGGGACCTTGTCTTGGTTGGTTCAATAGTATCCTAGAAACAACATGTAACAAAAGAACCCTCAATATGTATTTGCATATTGAAAAGTTCATGGATTTACAAATTGCTCTTCTCTACCTTGACCATAGGGATGTAAATAATGAAACTAAACCTTTCATTATCTGAGAATTAGATTACTTTTCTCCATACTGATTCTTTCCTGAGCCTATCACATCACTTACTTGATCACCCTAGGGTTTCTTCTTAAAGGATTAGGAAATTGGGTCCAAGGATTTGTATTCTAAATAATTTAGTTGGATTGGAGAAGGGTCATAAATGAGCAGGATGACTTGCATTAAGGGATAACTGCATGCTAGTGAATTGAGGAAAGAAATTATAAACCATGAAGCAGAGTAGAAGGAGAAGGCAAACCTGAGATGGAAAGCCCACATAGTCTGAAAATAGAGCATTCCAAATTCAAGGTAAGAGGCTTGGGTCAGAGAGGGGCACAAATTGAAAGAGGGATTCAGAGAAAAAATGTGATTGAGTCTGAATGAGATGACCCATTTCACCACATAGTACCACAAATTAAGAATAAGATGTACAAAAGGCTGGCAATTACAGTGTAGCTGCTATATAGATTTAGACAGAGCAAGTTCTAGGTATGATGTCTTGTTTTGTTTTGTTTCTTATAAACGTAGCTACAGCTTTTGATACTGTTTTATAGGTGGTTGTGAACTTCTGAAAGTTCTGCTTTTTTTTTCAAAGAACATGAGAAAGCACAGAGCTTAGAAGCAGAATCACTGAAAACACAAAAGCTAGAAAATGTCATATTTGTAAGAGTTGTGATATTCTAAAATACTTAGATTAGAGTGACAACATTAAAATCATCAAAACAAGGAGAGATGCAGTAGAAAGTCCTGTGGTGGTAGTCTATTTTTCAAGGAATATAAATATTGATGTACAGAACAATTCCATAGTTATCTTATTATTCTTTTTGACTCTACCAAGTTGGGTGTAGGCATAAATCTTTCACAAAGATGCTGTTATTTTCATTAGCATATAGATTATTGACTTAAGGTTAAGAGGATCACTTCAATTGACTTTTCTATGTATGCCAGAGAACACTTTGATGCAGTGTAGTGATATTCCTGTAGTAGCATGGATATTTTGAATGACCAGGATTGAAAGCCTGGATTCTAGTTTGAGGCTTCTCTAATTTAAGGGCTAATTTAAATTTCTAACTTAATAACCCTGGGCAAGTCTTACAATGATGCTAATTCTCCATTAACTTATCTGTAAAATGGAGGCTTGAGAATTCATTCAATAAATATTTATTCCAAGCTTACTAGTAGTTTAGTTTGGCTGGAGTCCCTTCATGGATGTTTTAGAAGGAGCAATTTGAGGGAAGCCTAAAACATTAGGGTGACATGAGGTTTTGGAACTGGTGAATTCCAAACAGAAAATTCTGAATTTATTCAGCAGGCAATCCAGGGCCTACTGGAGTGACATGACAATCTCCCTTTCAGCTAAAAATTGATGAACCTTCCATTCAATAATCTATTACAAAACAGCAGGATAGTTAGCATTTATATAGTACCTTAAAGATGACAAAGTATTTTACATTCATTATTTCATTTAATCACAAGAATAATTTTTTCACTGTGGTAAAATGAATGGAATAAAGAAGAGGCTACTCTAACAGTCTATGCAGCCATGGTAATGAGGGTCTGTGTTAAGGTGGAGATGGCAGGAATTCGGAGAAGAGGACAAATTGTAAAGAAGTTTCAGACCTGGAATCATGAGTACTTTCCAAATGGACTTGAGATCATTGAAAGAGTCCCCGATGTGGCTAAAGTCTCACAGAAAATCAGGTAAATCGTGTCAGACGGGAGTCAAAAAGTTAGAGGTGGGAAGAGATTTAGGGAAAAACAAAAAGAGCTATTTTAGGATATTATGACTTTGAAGTACCCATAGAAAGACAGTCACTTGGAGATATTCTTAGGGTAATGGGAGTTTAGTCAATCAATCAACAAGAATTTAATAAGCATGGATAATGTGTCAGTCAATGTGCTAGGCAAAGGGAATATAAATAAAGGAATGAAATTCTCATTCAGAAGGAGTTTGCATTCTAATAGAAGAGAGAAGATTTTTCCAAGTTATTGCTCCATGGCGCAAAAGAAGATGAACATTTGAGAGTTAGCAGGTGGTCATTGAAGTCATAAGCATGAATGAGCCAAGCAAAGGGAGAGAAAACAGAATATAAGTTACTTGAGGACAGGGACTGTTTTTATTTTGTCTTTGTCTGCCTGATGCCTGGCACAGTGTCTGGAACTTGTTAAGCACTTATCAAGTGCTTGTTGAGTTGAAGGACACAACCTTAAGAAGCATCCAGATAAAAGGCAGAAGAAGAGAATGGGAATCTGGTGAAATAGAGAGAAAAGGAGAAATTACAGGGGTTGAAGGAGAATTAGGTGCATGTGGAGGGGAGAGAACATATCCAGGAGGATACAGATGACAATGTCAAAAGCTAGAGAGTGGTCAAAGATAATGAAGATTAAAAAACAGAAGCTAAGTTTGGTGACTGGGGACCTTAAAGTACCATTTTAGTAGAAGTGACCAGCATGAAAGCCTAATTGTGAGGGGCTGAGGAGAAAGTGAATACTGGGCATCTATTGCTGCTCATCCTCCATTTTCAGAGGACCAGTGACACCATGGGGTAATGTTTTGACTTGTGCATGAATTAGATTTAAGTGAGGCAAGAATTATACAAAGTTGTCAGTGTCGCTCTCATTTCCAGTGCCAAGTCCAGTGGCAAGATAAAAGATAGGATGACTGGTAATGGCTAATCCAGGGGATAACCTTGACATCTTTGATGTCTGACCAAGCTCTAAAGACTTCATAGTGCCTATTCCAACTGCCTTCATGGCTATAGGAACAAATTGTTCTTATCCACCCATTCTACTGGAGAAAATCTTCACATGCTTGTGGTAGATATCCTCCTAACTCACCAAAGGTTTCCTACATCTACATCTCTGATTCCTACAGAGTATGTCTTTATAAAAAAAAAAAAAAAAGAAGAAGAAGAAGAAGTACAAGAGCTATGTTCGGACAGTCAATAGCTAGTTGTTTTTCCTAAACATATCAAAGGAAAAATTTTCATGCTTTCTAAAGGGGTAGCAAGGCATAAGCAATCTTTGCCTTTATTTTTTAAACATATAAATACTTGATTAATTGACCTTTCCATGATTTCATCGTTTCAACTGGAGAGAATAGGAGAGAGGGGAGGAAGGGAACAATTGGTCAAAAACTAATTCCTTTCCACTCTCTATAAGACTGAAGAAATTGGAACATATTTGTAGACAGTCGGGAAGAAACTAGCAGTGAGTATGTGTTTGATGAAAAGGGTTTAGATTTCACTAAATCATGGAATGTTCTAGCTAGAAGTGACTTTTTGAGAGCATTCAAACTGGATTTCTCTTCTATTTTATGAAGTTAAATGGCTTACCTAAGGTCACATAGCTAATCGAAAGGGCCAAGATTTGAACTTAGATCTTCTGGCTTCCAAACCAGATATTTTTCCACTCTTAGTCTCATGCTTCTGTTTGACCTAGACATAAATATTTCACAAGGATTTTAAAAGATGTTATATTACTCAAGTAGGACATAGGTTATTGTATGAAGGTTAAAAAGGTTACTCAATTCATTATTTTAGCTATGTATGCCAGAGATCACTGTGATTCTGCATAGGGAAGTTCCCTTAGTTTGGGGGATATTTTGAAGACTATAATGCAAAGATGCAACAGAGGCTTTTGCTCTTGCAAGAGTCAACTGTAAACAGCCCTGGCAGTTAAGTCTTAGAATCTTCACAAAGAGTCAGTTGGAGTCTGAGGCTTGAAGAGAGCTGACGTTCCAACTGAGGCTCTGCTTTTGCTTTTGGCTTTGCCTTAGCCTGTGCTTTTGTCTCTGGACAATTTGAACCTAGCTGATTTCTCTGGACTTCTCCCTTACCTTTCATTATTATACCCCTGTTATCTTCCCTGAAATTCCCTTTGGGCTCTGGGAGGAAGGGCAGTTTTGGATTTGGTTTTAGACATTGTGGGCTTTAGTTTTCTGTAGGCAAGTAGAACATCCTTAAATCAAGCTGTCCCTTATTTTATTGATCTAGTAAATACTTTACTTTAAGGCAGTCAAATCTTCCTGACTGGGAGAGCAGGCTCTCTCTCAATCTAACCCTCCTGTGACCCTTCCCCCACCTTTAGCTTTCTCCCTAGCAGCTTTTACAAAACCCTAAACCATTCTCTCCTTCTGATTAATCCTGATATTAATAAATCCCCTTTGTTACCTACTCAAACCCTCTGGTGAATCATTGTGTTGAAGACTGAGGCAAGGGCTGAAGGGGAAAGGAGTTATTTTCTTTTATTTCTTGAGGGTACTGTGGGTATCCATCTTGGCAGGAAGTCTTACTCAAGACTTCCTCCTGCCATCAGTTTCACTGACTGGGAGGAGCCCTTTGACTCCTCCCTTAAGGGACTTTAGAAACTAACAAGAGAAACCCTCAAGGCAGATTTAAACATTTCTGACTGGCCCAACTCCTTTGTATCTATAGAGATACCTTTCCTTGCCTTGTAGGGTTCAGCCTATCTCCCCCAGTATCCCCTGTCTCTAGCCTCAGTGTCTAGCCTGTTTTAAGCTGCTCTTCTGAAGACCCCTATCCATTCCCTTACCATCCAATATACCACCTCATTCTTTCCTTCCCTACATTAGGCCATCCCCTTTCATTCCTCCTCCTAATACATACCTCATCTTTATCCCACCTTTCAACTAAAGTTACCCACTTCTTGATAATAATACCCACAAATGGAACTAATTCAATAGCTCTATGACCCTGTACAAGTCATGTAATGAAAATAATCCTTGTTTTCCTTATCAATAAAATGGAGATGGAAGAATTCCTTTCAATAAATATTTTACTGAGTACTTATCATAGAGACTGCTAAATATAAGTATGGTGAAGTTGGTGAAGGTGTGGCACGTGTTGGCATTGGTGGGGGGATTGTGGGTGCTGCTCCGTTCTCCTCTTATCAGCTCTTGAGGACATTTTTGCATGCCCTGACCCTCTGTCCAGCTGCCCAAAGCAAGTACTTCCTCCCTCCTCTCTCTGGGATAATGTGCGGGGCTCACAGGCAGCTTGACATTGTAGTTTGAGTACCTGAACTTGAAAACCTTTGCCAAAGCTGCCATAGATTGTCAAACGCTGTACTAATTTCTGGGATTCAAAAAGAAAAATGAAATAATTCCTACCGTTAAGGAGGTTACATTCTGCTGTGAGCTTCGAATATCAGTTATTATAGTTATTGCTCTGACTCTCTACAAGTATCTTTACCTCTGTTTCTTTATCAGGAAAATGCTGATTATAATACATAAACTATTTACCTTACAGGAAAATTTTTTGTAATCCTGATTTAATCTTCATTTTTGTGTGTTTTTTAATTTTGAGTCAAATCTTCTTCCTCCCTTTTTCCTTTCTGAAACAGTAGCGAATCTGATATAGATTTTATATAATGGCAACTGATTTAAAAGGAGAAAGATTTTTGTCAAAGCTTCCCACTTTGCAAAAAAGTCTGGAGCTTTTACTACCGCATCCTTTTTACATCCTTTGGCACCTAAAGGTCTGAAATACTGCTATACAGTAGGAACCTTTTGCATTGAAGGCTATACTTATATTTAGTCAAAATCTGTTGCCCTGTAACTTCCATCTATTATTCACAGTTCTGTCCTCTAGAGCCAAGCATAATAAATCTAATCCTTTTTCCACATGACAACCTTTCAAATATTTGAAGACAGTTATGATGATACCCTTAGTCATCTCTTCTCCAGGCTAAGCCCTTCTATTTCCTCAGACCAATCTCAGATTGCATGGTTTCAGGCTCCTTCCCCATCCTAGCTGCCCATCTCTGGAGAGGTTCCAGCTTATCAATATTCTATATAAAATGTGAATAGTTAATAACACCCATCCTACCCACTTCACCTGGTTGTGGTAAGATAAGGAATGTAAGAGTCCTCTGTCAACTGTAAAGCTCTACACAAAGACAAATAATATGATTAAGGACCCAGATTTTAACTGACCTTGGGCATGTCACTGCTCCATTTTGTCTGTCTATTTTAACTTATTTGGGGAGGGAGAAGGCAAACACTTAAGGAAGAGAAGTGTGTGGTGCTGAAAACTAGATGCTGGAACATTTTGTAATTTTGCAAGTGTTAGAATCTAAGAGATGTGAATTTTCTTTCCAAGTGGAGCTTGTTTCCCCATAACAATGCATACACATATGCTTATTAAAACTATATTTTTGCTGACTGTGCTCCAAGCTACTTCATTCCACATACTGCACACATAAGAAATATTCTCATCTTGGTGAAATATGCACTTTCACTTGCCTGACTTTTTTACAGACATATATATGTATATTCATTTTTGATTCTTGAATTACAACTGGACAGTATGTCTTCAATCAGACCCATTGCTTTGAGTGTTGTGGCCAATGGCTATTGTCTACTTGAATTTAAATGAAGAAATTGATAGGGCTTGGAATTATCCAGAATTTCTTGCTTTTATGTGAAACATATAATATACTCCCATCATTACAATAGCCCTAATAATAAGGCAGATATTGTTTTCCAACAAGTTAAAATAACCACCACATAAATCAAAAATATATTATTCATGCCTCTTGTATACTTACTTCCATGCCCATTAATATTAATTATCTATATTTTCTTCTAGGCAGCTTAAAGTTCCACATATTTTATAACCAAAATTATTGAGTTATAATATTGCTATATATGATCTCTATAAAAGGAGAAATAAATGCCAATCAAAAGGATTCTAGATTGCTTCATTTACATTGCAAATGTATGCACCCACTAATCACATTAATGGGTTGCACACCCTTAGTGCTTTCTTTTCAGAGAGCTCAAAGCCCATTACTTCATTTTGCCTCAAACATTCTTCACTGGTAAGGCCAAGAAGGACTCCAGTTATCTCCAGTGCCCTTAGGTATTCTCTCCCCTGAGCTCTCCAAAACTTGGAAAGAAAAGTCATCTTCTATTCCTTCCTAGTTGATTCTGAAGCTAATAACCAACAGCTATGGGAATTTCCCTAAAAGCAGCTAGGTGGCAGTGGATAGAGTCCTGGGACTGGCATCAGGAAAACTCATCTTCCTGAGTTCAAATCTGGCCTCAGTCACTTACTAGCAAGTTATTTAGCCCTACTTAACTCTGTTTCTTATCTGAACAACACAACAAATTTGGGAGTTTCCCAGGTGAAGTAGAGCAGGATCAATTGTGTGATTTTCTATCTAGCTGAAATCTAAAGAGAGTCTATGAGGTATCTAGAAGTCTCATCCGGAGGTCAAGGTGAGAGAGCTCTCCTTGCCCAAGTTCTTAGCAACTTTTGGTTTTTAGAACAATAGAGAAAATACATCTTTCAAAAGCTAAGCCCACTCAGAATCATAGACCATTACAGTTTGAAAGGGCATTGCAGATCAATCTCCACATTTTATAGATCAGGAACCTGAAGCTGTTAGAAATGAAATAACTTGCCAAAAGTCATTCAGGCAATTAGCCTCAGAACCAAAATCACAGCCCAAAATGTCATAATTCCTGATTCATTGTTCAACTATACAAGACTGCCAGAGCCTCAGAGGTCAGAATATATGTTTGTGTCACAGCAAGTAAAATCACCTTAAAAAAATAAGCATTTTTATTATGAACTTGACATCATAAAGATAAACACTTCCATTAACAATGACGGACTAAGGTCAACTAAGTGGCTCAATGGATAGAGAGGTAGACCTGGAGATAGAAGGGTTCAAACACCTGGCCTCAGACACTTCCTAACTGTGTTACCCTGGGTAAGTCACTTAATCTCAATTTTTTATCATTTACTGTTCTTGTGCCTAGGAACCAATATTTACTAATGATTCTAATATAGAAGGACATTTGGCAAGGGTTTAAAAAGAAAACAAAATTTAAAAATCCCAATGATGGATAGGAAATAAGAATTCCATATGAATCCATGAAACCAGGCATTTTCCCTGACTCCTCTCCCCCATACCTGGAATGCATAGGAATCCTCAACTCCATCTTTGGCATCCATGACTTTCTTTAAGTTCTAGCTAAAATCTCATCTATTACAGGATGGTTTTCCTGATCACTCTGAAAGCTAGTACCTCCCTTCTATGATTATCTCCACTATATCCTTTCTTTACCTTAGATTATATATATTTTGTCCACCCTAATCAATTTCTAGTTGTAATTGTTTCTAAGTTGGCTCTCCCACTGGACTTTAAGCTGTAGTCTCCCTAAAGAGACAAAGATGCAACTTGGATAACCAGAAACGCAGTACTGCTAACAGAGAAGTCTGGGGAAAAAGTTCTTCAGACCCCAGCTGGAGAAAGAAGACCAAAGACCCATTGAGGCTTGACAGTCTTGATCTAGCAGTCTGGTTATGCTAGAGTTTCATGAATATTCACCCCTTCCAATGGATTCCAAGTCCAATACTTTATCTGCACCACCTCCCTGCCTCAGTTGTTCCTCTTCAGGAGGAGGGATATATGTCTAAAGGAGAGACAGTCTGTTCCAGTGAGGTTAGAGGTCACAATATTTAAACTTGAAATGAGGAAGATCTATTGAGTCACGACTCACTCACTTAACAGCTGTATGATGCTGTGTGAGACCCAAATGCAGTAATGTTCTCTCCACTGCAATGTATGAAAATAACAACTAATATTAATAACAAATAATAATAATAATAGAAAATAATAGTAATTACTACTCTAATCACTAATTATATTATTGGCCATGGAAATTATGGCAAGTAATAATAATGAATGATATTAATAACTAATAATTATGGTGATTGTAATAATCATGATGGTGATAATAACAACTAATAATGATGATAAAAACAATAACAATATCTAGCATTTATATAACAATTAGAGGACTTCAAAATGCTTTATAAATATAATCTCTCCTCATCTTCATAACAACCCTGGAAAGTACTCCCACTTTATAGATGAAGAAAGAAGATATCCAGAGCAAGACTAAGTGACTTCCAATTAACTGAAAAATCTTACATACTTTAAGTCATGTTACTTTTTTCCCTACCTTTTGAAGGATTCATTATTTAAATTGTGAGCACTGAATGAGAAGGAGATAAACAGCTTTTGGGCATTAAGTGTCAATCATCTGCCTCAGATAGGAAACTACTAAAAGATTTGTAAGGTGTCCAACCCAACATTTACCCTGATTATGAACACTGTAGATGTACCTTCTGATATGTTTGTAATCTAGTTTCTTACTGGGCTTCTCTGATGATCTTCCTGGTTCTTATCTTTCAACTTTTGGACCCTAATTAGAGCCAGGCTTGAATGCTAGTTTCACATTTGTAATTGCCTTGTTGAGGACTACAAGGGTGGAGTGGGGGAAGGATGTAGAAAGCAATCATGCTTCAGTTTTGTGAAAAGTTCATAATATCAAGAATCATTAAAATTATTTGTCTTTATTCTTCTTGCTAATTAAATGTTTTACAAAATCCTAAATAGATTGTAGTCAAATGCAATATATAGTAGAAAATGACCAACAAAAAATTTTAGATGTGTTCTGGGAAAATTGAGGTTTCTGGAGAGTTGAGGGTTTACTTCTTTAAATGACAATTTTCTTTCTTCCTTTCTTCCTTTCTCCCTGTCTTCCTTCTTTCCTTCCTTTCTTTTTCTTTCTTTCTCTTTCTTTCTTTCTCTTTTGATAGAGTACTAGACCTGAAGCCAGAAAGGACCCAGCCTCAAATACTTGCTAGCTATGTGACCCTAGGCAAGTCATTAACCTCTACTTATATCACTTTCCTTACTTGTAAAATGAGGGTAATAATAGTACCCTCCTTACAGCGCTGTTGTGAATATCAAATGAGTTAATATATTTAAAGTCCTTTGTAAATATTAAAAATAAATTAATATTATTATTATAAATGAAAACCTACCTAAAATACAACATACATACCCTGACTTCTCAAATAGAATACATCATTTCAGTTCAATTCAACAAACATTTATTAAGCACTTTCTATGTGACAGCACTGTTCTAGACACTGGAGATACAAAGATGAAAATTAAATAGTTTCTATAATCTAAGAGGTTACATAGAGAATAAAAGATGGTGGTAACAAATATGAAAATAATGCATGAAGTATAGGTATAAAATAATTTTGCAAGGAAGGGAGGAGAGGTAAAAGGGAAAGAGCCTAACTGGTGGAATTGAAAAAGCTTGTTTGTAGGAGTTGACATCAAGACTCAAGTGAACTCACCCTCTTGAAGGAAGCTAGGGATTCTCAGGAGTTAGAGGTAAGGAAGGAGTATGTTGTAAGTGTGACATCTTATTACAACCATTAGCTTGTTTTAAGAGCAGCAGGCAATATAAAGGCCCCTAATATCTGCATGGCAAGGAAGTAGTCTGTGGATAGATATGGTAAAGGGGAAGTTGGGGAAAGATCCAAACTTTTCTTGAGACTTCCTTCATCCCAGACCTGTGCTCTGAGATACCTATAATACTTCTAATTACCTTTCTTCCTTCAGAGATGCTCCGGATTACCAACACCTGATTCAATTTCTGGAATCATATTCCTTCTCTATTCACTTGATCATTTATAGACAATCCGTGGGGCATGGGCAGGTTTTCTCAGGCTATCCACAAGGCAAGTCTTATTTTGCTATAGTCATTCATTCCAATTCAAAGTCTAGGGTCTATGAATGTATTGATTGATTAGGTATCTTATCACTTACTTTAAGTGGGATGGGGTTGAGTAGATCAAAAGCCCTACCTTTATATAAGAATGAAGGTCAGCATCTGTACAGACACAATGTTATATTCCCAAAATGGGAAGTAACTCAGTTTGACCAAAACATATGGCATGAAAGGGGGCATAATATGTAATCAACATGGAAGACAGATTAGAAATAAATTATGAAGATTTTGAATGCCAAATTGAAAAGTCTGAATTTTATCCTAGAGGCCATAAAAATTCATTGAAACTTCTCAAGTAAAGGAATGACCTGGTCATTCCTGGGCTTAAAGAATGATCAGTTTGACAGATATGTGAATAATGGAGTGGAGAGGGATGGAACCTTATGTGACAAGACTAATTCAGAGATTGTTGCTTTTCTTCATGATTTAGGGTCAAAATTATGATGAATTATTTCACTGAATTATAATACACAGTATTTCCCAAAGGTCTTAGTATAATAATGCCATTTAATACTTAATAAGTAACTATTGAAGCCTAAGATTTGGGGGACACCCAGTATAATTAAGAAACCCCTCAGTATGGTACAATAAGATCTTTGAGACCAATTGATATAAGGAAGCATGTTTAACTGTAGATTAAATGGCACCATGTTGAAGAACTTTTTGAGCTCTTGTATCTTCTCTTCATTTTTTTCTGTTTCGTACCTTGGTTATCATGACATCTCCCTGTTTTTCAGTTTGCCCACCTGTAGGAGTTCCTTTGCCCTCGTTTAATTGGTTGTTACTAATCTGCTCTTGGTATAAACAGAAGAACAAACTTCTTAGAGTGTCCCGTAAAAGAAAAGTTCATTGGATCTGTGAGTCCCTCCTATAAGTAAAATGAATTAACTTTAGTTTATAGGCAGTGTGGCATTTATTTTGGCTGACCAAAAGATTGTTTTTGGCTTACTTTTAGTTCTAAGTTATATTTAAGAAGAGTGAGTTTAAGCTATAATTGAGGTCTTTTTAGAAAAGATAAATAAAAATAGGTAGCTAGGTGGTACAGTAGAGTGCTTGGTCTGAAGCCAGGAACTCTTCTACCTGGGTTCAAATTTGGCCTCAGACAATTAATAACTGTGTGACTCTAGGCAAGCTACTTAACCCTCTTTGCCTCAGTTTCCTCATCCATAAAATGCTCTGGAGAAGGAAATGACAAACCACTCTAGTATATTTGCCAAGAAAACCACAAATATGGTCATGGAGAGTCAGTCATGACAGAACAAAAACAAAAAATAGGATTACTTTCATAACAAAATACCTCTAGGAACAAATTTAAAATCCTCAATTTGGCTTTCAAAAACCTTCATTAGCTAACCATTCCTACCTTTCCTGTCTTTATACATTTTACCCCCTTGCAAATACTCTGCTACTCAGTAACACTGGCCTTCTTGCTTTTCCTCATAGAAGAAGCTCTATCTTCCAGCTCTCAGCATTTTCCCCGCCTTTCCCCCTTGTTATCATCCTTCCTCATCTCTACCTCCTAACCTCCCTTTAACTCTCCATCTTCCTTCACTCTCAGATAAATTCTACCTCCTTCAAGAAACCTTTTTCAAACTCCTTAATCTTAGTATTTTCCCTCTGATGTTATCCTGTATGTACCTTGTTGTACATACTCATTTGCCCTCTGACTCACTTATTAGACTGTGAGAGCTTTGAAAGTAAAGACTGCCTTTTTACCTCTTTGTGAATGGCATCTAGTAGGTGTTTAATAAAGGAACAGAGTTGAATTATTAATTGCTAATTGGCTAATGCTTAAGTATCAGTAAATCTCATTCTTAAAGGATTTCCTATTTTTAAGTTTGTTGTTGGTAAGTCTTTTCATTTGTGTCCAATTCTTTGTGACCCCATTTGGGGTTTCCTTGGCAAAGACACTGGAGTGGTTTGCCATTTCTTCCTCCAGCTCATTTCACAGATGAAGAAATTGAGGCCAACAGGGTGGAGTGACTTGCACAGAGTCAAACAATTAGTAAGTGTCTTAAGCCAGATTTGACTTAGGAAGAGGAGATTCCTTGACTCCAGTCCCCCATATTCTTTCCACCATACCACTAGCTGCCCATTTTTAAGTTAGTTGCTTTTATGATAATAGCTGATATTTACATATCACTTTAGTGTTCTTCAAAGAACTTTATTCAGCTAGTAGGATGGACAACTAGAATAGAGAGTTAGCCTTGCAGTCAGTTAGACATAGATAAATATACTGTTTCTGATACAGAGTGACTATATTACCCTGGGCAAATCACTTAACTGCTTAGTTTCTGAGATAATTCTCTAAGAGCATAAGCTTCAGGATGATTGGTTATCCTTTATTGGTTTTCTTCACCAGTTCCATGAAAGAGGTGAAGATTTTTTTAAATAGTGAAATGAATTTAAATTAAATTCCTCCTGTTATCCTCAGGAAAATCCCATAAGACAAATGCTAGAGCTATATTCCCATTTTAAAGATAAAATAACTATGACTGCCCCAGTGCCACAAAGCTAGTAAATAATAGACTCAGGCTTTGAAGCTAGGTTTTTATTTGTTTTAAGTCTAGTTGTCTCTCCACTATCCTATGCCACCTGTATTAACTTTGTCAGGTCATTAGGATACTACTTGTGGCCTAAATTCAAAGGCAGAAGCTTCAGAGGTGTATAAGAGGTTATCTTTCCTAAAATACTCATTCCAGGATACAACTCAGTCACTACCCTAGGATACTCTCAGCATCTTTCCACTCTCTGGCCCTCCTACTTATCCTCGGTGCTCCCTACACTGAGACAACAGGGAAAAGTTGAGGAAGAAAAAGAAGATAATACTCTCAGACATTAACCATCTTTCAGAATTTTAGGAACAAGAAAGTTACTGATTGACCCAGTTACCTTAAAGGTACCTAAAAGATACGAAGCCTCTAAAGTGACCTCAAACAAGTAATGACTTGAAGAAGGGGAAAACCTGACTGATTAGGATAAACCAGTTTGTTTCTTAAATAGTGCTTTAAGCACAGCTATAGGATATGTACTACTCAGAATGACAGGTTAATGACCAGGAAATGTCTCTAATGTGCTATTACCTCTTGGTACGCTCCAGAATTGAGATTAACAGCTTTGTAGGTCATAGGTTCACTGAATTTAGAGCTAAAAAGAACCTTAGAAGTCCTCTAGTCCAAATGCTTTATTTTAAAATAGATGAAAAAACTGAGGCTTATTTTATAGATGAAAAAACTGAGGCGTTATTTTATAGACAAAAAAACTGTGTGATGCCTAGCATGTAATAATAAGAGGTCGAATTTGAACCTAGGTTCTATCTAGCCCCAACCCTCTATTCAAAGCGCATCTTGATTGTCCACTTCTCTGGGGGAAAGGGTGTGGAGGGGGATAATAAGACATTGAGAAATCTAATTGCTACTTCCTAAAAATAGACTAATTTATACATGAGCCAGTATATTTCTCTTAAATTTTATTAGGGGCATTTCTCTTTACAACAGTCATTTTCTAGTATGCTGCTTCCCCTATCCATACATCTGGAACTCAAATTCTCTCTTGTAACAAAGAAAAACAATTAAGCAAAACTATATAATATAATTACTGCATCTGACAATACATGCCATATTCTGTAACCACGGTCTTCCAACTTCTCACCAAGAGGAGAAAAAAAAACAGTGCTATCCGCTATTTGAACCAAGATTCTCTATCTTAATGAATTAAAAATTTAGTGGTTCTGGGGGCAGCTGGGTAGTTCAGTGGATTGAGAGCCAGGCCTAGAGACGGGAGGTCCTAGGTTCAAATCCGGCCTCAGACACTTCCCAACTGTGTGACCCTGGGCAAGTCACTTGACCCTCAATGCCTACCCTTACCACTCTTCCACCTATAAGTCAATACACAGAAGTTAAGGGTTTAAAATAAAAAAAAAAAATTTAGTGGTTCTTTCAATGTGGTTTTTATTAACGTTATTGTGGCCATTGTGTATGTTGTTTTCCTGTTTCTGCTTACTTCATTCAGCATCAACTCATACATATTTTCCCAGTTTTCTCTTAATTTCTCCTATCAATTCATAGTTTCTCACAGTAGGATAATATTTCATTGCATCCATGTGTTATATATAGCTGGTTCTGCTATTCATTCCCCTGAGAGGCACCTATTTTGTTTCTAGTTTTTACTTCGACCAAAAAAAAAAAAAATGATACTCAGCATTTTGGCATATAAGGGAGCTTTTTGTCTGACTTACATGGGATTACTAGAACAAAGTCTATAAATTTAGTGACTTTTCTTGCACACATTACAAATTATTTTACAAAATGGTTAAATTAATTCACAGTTCTACCAACAATGTATTAGTAATCATTTCTATTTCCATCTTTTCTCATCGCTGTCATCCAGAGCTAATTTAAGCTTTTAAAAAAGAAAACTCTCTCTTCCTAGGAGATTGGCTTGCTAGAAAAAGCTATATTAAGTATAGAAACAATTTGGTGAGTGTCGTATATGAAATTAAAGAAAGTGCCAGTCCAAAAAAAAAAAGAAGAAGAAAATAAAGAATAATCCAGTCTAAACTCTACCCTGCCTCTCATCCAGAACTCGTTTATTTATTCTCCCCCAATATCCCCTTTTCAAAATTCCATGCAGTATTTTTACATCTTTTGTTTAGGTCAGCTTCTCACATCAAAAGGTCCTGATTGCTTTAGAGCTGCCAAGAAGTTAAGTGACTTTTCCAAAGTCACACAGTATATGTATGTATAAGTGGCAGAGAATGGACTTGAACTCAAGGAGAGGGACTCTCTATGGGTACTAGCATCTTTGACTCCAGTTTAGTTCTGATTATCTCAGAAGGAGGATATGATTCCATCTCTTGCTGGAGTTACTACCCACCTGGTATGTGAGACCCATTCAGAAAATCTTTCTAACTTATTTCTACTAAATTTTGCACACTAATGTGATACTCTCTTGCAAACATGAGCCCCAGGGACTTTAATCTGTTTCTTCTTAGGCATTGCCACTGTATTTAACAATTACCTAGGAGTGTTCTGAATGGCTTTCCAGACTTAACATCTTCCAGGGTGTTGAGGGTAAGGTGTACTTGACTTTGGCTTTTAAAGCATTGTTTTTCCCACTAATCTTTAGCAAGACTAGTGTGCTTACTTTTAGGGACTGCAGCCCTTCCCATCTGTCTTGTAGGCATTTGCTTTATTGTGTGGGAGGATAGGCAAATGCAGCCCCAGATAACAAAGTATGTTCTTTTTTGAAAGTCTCTGAAACAACAACACAAAAAGAAACCATCCCTGATAGTGTTTAAAGAGCAATATTATCACATTGCTTATAAAACTGCTTCATCACCTGCCCAGAAGGAGCTGGCAAGGCCTGATGAAGCAAGCAGGTCAGGCAACATCCTGCGATGCTAGACCATCAGGGAGAATTGCTCAGGGCTGGAGGCCATGGATTCTCCTTCTGGCCCCTATTCCAATTTTCCACTCCCCCTTCTCCCTGCCCATTGTGGCTGAAAAGTACAATCTGTGCATTTTTGCTGGCGATCCCCCATGCCTGGAATTCTCTCCCTCCTCATATTCATCTCCTGGCATCCTTGGATTCCCTCCAGTACCAACTAAAATCTTGTATTCTCTAAGAAGCTTTTCTTGATTCTCTTTAATACACATAACATCCCATTGTTGATTATCTCCAATTCAGGAAAGAAGAAAGGAAATAAATATTTATTAAATACCTACCATGTGCCAGGAACTAGGCCAAGCACTTTAAGCATATGATCTCATTTTATCCTCACAACCCTGGGAAGCAGGTCTTATTATTATCTCCATTTTACTGTTGAGGAAATTGAGGTAGGAAGAAATTAAGTGACTTGCCCACGATCACCCAGTTAGTAAATATGTGGGCCTAGATTTGAACTCAGGTCTTCTTTACTTCAGGCCTAGACCTTTATCCACTGTGCCAATTAGCTGCTTTCAATTATCCTCCATACATCTTATTTGCAAACACACTTGTGTGCATGTTTTCTCCCTCATTAGCCTTGAGAATAGGGACTATGTGGTGGGGAGGAATAAAGATTGACCTTTCTTGCATACTCATTGTTTAACACAGTGTCTGGCACAGAAGAGGTGCTTAATAAATGTTTCTTGACAATCCAATAAAAAGTAACCAATCAAAGTCAGGAGGGAGAAATCTGGAAGATCTTAGTTCAAATCCTATTCTTCCTGTCATATGCTGACTGAAGGATCCTTATTAGGAATTCTCTATACTAAAGAATAGCAGATTCAGTAACTCCCCAAAGAAAAAGACACTTTTCTAGGCGCTGAAGATACAAAAATAAAATAAAAAGCAAAACTGGACCTCAAAGAGCTCATATCAGATTTTATGTTTTTAATTAACAAGCACTTTCTTTCTTTTCCCAGCTACCTCCTTCCCCCAGAGAGAGAGACAGATAGACAGAGACAAAGATAGAGACAGAGACACAAGAGTCAAAAAAAATGACTATGTCCAAAAATGTATGCCTCATTCTGCATATTTATCCCATCACCTCTCTGTCAAGAAGTTTAGAGCTTGATTTATCATCATTCCACTGGGATCATGGTTAGTTTTTGCTAATATGAAAAGGAAAGGTAAGAGAGAGGGGGACAGAATTTCAAAAAATAGTGTAAGCTTAAAATTAATATACAATGACTAAGTATTATATTTTATAAAGTTTATTAACAATAACTAAAGTTTTAAAAAGCTAGCTAACCAAGCTGTAGTCGCAGGAAAAGAGAAAGAGGGCACGGCTTACAGCAAACTTATAAACAACATGTGAAGACGCAAACGTCGGGGCACAGGGAAAGGGATGCTGGGAGATGAAGTCCAAAGGTTCAAGAATTTCTAACTATACATTAGCAACATCTAAACAGTTAAATATATACATTATAATTTGAAGAAGGACAGTATACTAACTGGGACTGAAGGAACGGGGGTGGGGAGGGAAGCACGAAAATAGAAACAATAGGCGGTGGGCTTCTCAATAGCTGGCTAGTGGTCTCAAGACTATTGTTAGTGTTCAGTCTTTCAGGCTTATCTGGATTTTGTGACACTATTTGGGGTTTTCTTGGTAAAGATACTGGAAGTGTTTTCCATTTCCTTCCTCCTCCAGTTCACTTTACAAATGAGAATTTGCAGCAAACAGGATTAAGAGTTGCCCAGCATCACACAGCTAGTAAGTGTCTGAGTTTGGATTTGAACTCAGGTCTTCCTAACTGCAGTACCAATGCTTGATCCAGGGTAACCTAGCTTCCCTTCCAAAACTATTACAATCCTGTAAGCTTGGTCCCTGGTACCCTAAATCCAAACTCAATCTCTCAGAGAGAGAAATGTCTACTACAAAAACAAAATTATTGCACAACCAACTCAGTTTATTCATGATTTTTCACTCTAAGTGTGTTTAATTTCTTAGAGTTATGTTTTTTTCCCCAAGAAAATCTAAAAGGAAAATTTGGGTAGGTGGATTAGCAAATGGATTAGAAAAACTATGTCCTTTAATTTAGATGGGGCAGAAAGCCAATTTGTTTTTGTAAGCCTTAAGAGCAAGGGAAAACATGAGAGGTGGGGTTGTGCACAGAATAAACCACATATTCATACTCTAATGCAGGAGCCATGAGAACCTTCCCATTCTCTTCCAGATGGTAAATAGTAACTTCTAAGCATAGATTTCAAGAGAGGGTATACTTTCTGGACAAGGGAATAATTCCTTTAATTAATTCTAGACCTTAAAACTTTTTATTCCTTCAGAAGGGAGTTAAGTCTTGTGAAAAGAGGATTCGGAATATTAATATTTTTGTTCGATAACCCCCTAATTCAGCTGATCTTTATTGAATAGCTATTCTATGCCTACCATTATGAATAAGAAAAAGACTAGCACATAATCTCTGCCTTCAAGGACATTACAATGTAGCTGATGATACACAATGGATACACACACAAACCATCTTGAATGAATGATGAAAACAAATAAATGAATGAACAAATGAATAACCACCATTTATTAATCACTTCCAATGTGTCAAAAATGAGGATACTTAAAGAAAGACAATCCCTGCCTTCAAAGAGATTACTTTTGAACTGAAGCATTTTTTCTGGATGTCTCCTATGTCTGGAATGCTTTCCCTTCTCAATTTCACCTCATGATTTCTCTAAGTTCCAAATAAAATCCTGACTTTTTACAGGAAGCCTTTCTAAACCCTTTTAATTCCAGGACTCTCCTTATTTTAATTATTTTATATTTATACTGATATAGTATATTTGCATATATTTGTTTGCATGTTGTCTCTTGTAAGACTGTGAGCTTCTTGAAGGTTTTTTTGTTGTTCATTCCAGCTGGGTCCAACCAACTTGTCTTGACACCATTTCTAGTTTTCTTAACAAAGATACTGGATTGGGGGGAGGTGGGTTGCTCAGTGGATTGAGAGTCAGACCCAGAGACAGGAAGTCATGAGTTCAAATCTGACCTCAGACCCTTCCTAGCTGTGTGACTGTGGGCAAGTCACTTAACCCCCATTGCCTAGCCCTTACCACTCTTCTGCCTTTGAACCAATAGACAAACAGAGATTCTAAATTACTGAAAGGCAAGGGTTTTTCAAAAACTTTTTCAAAAAGTTTGTCATTTCCTTTTTCAGCTCATTTTATAAATGAGGACACTGAGGCAAATAAGATTAAATAACTTACCTAGGGTCACACAGCTGGTAAGTATCTGATATTGGATTTGAACTCAGGCCCTTTGTTCTATCTACTGTACTACCAAACTGTCCCAAACCACTACATAAATACTAGCAATTAATGTGTGTGCACATATTCATATACACAATGTATGTCTCCTCTTGAGATCATCATACAATTTATTTATCCACATATACATACATGCACATATGTGTATGTATATATGTATATATACTTTTTTCATAGTCTCTTATTATGAGTATAATGTGGAATTATAAATCAAGGAGGAAAGTTGTCAATCTATTATTCTCCCATCTTCCTTGTGACAACCTAGATGCAGTCTAGGGAACATTCAGAATTATGAGGATGTTTTTTACAAGAATTTTGAAAAGTCAAAAAATTGAGTTATTGGCCGTTTTTCTCAGTCATGATCCCAATGGTAGCTCCCATTGGTAATACTGCCAAAAAAGAGTTGTAGGTACATGTATTCATTAATCACTCCAATTTATCAATAGATTGGACATTTCAAGAGTGCATTATTCTTAGAAAATGCATATATAATATGTATATGGACATATATAGACATAGATATGGCACACATCTATGTGGATATGCACATATAGACAAATAGATATATAGAAATATAGATAGATATGAAAAGAGACTAGAACAGTGGATTTTTATTAATATTGGGAATTCTTGGGTGAGGAAACTGATCTGCACTTTGCCTACAGCAGGGGTCGGCAACATATGGCTCTCAAGCCATATCTGGCTCCACCTCCCGACCTGCCAGTCTGGGCAGAGCCCCAGGATGTGCCCCAGGGGGCCCTTCAGCCCCCGCCCCATATTCCAGCACCTACTCCATCCTCCTCTTTCCGCAGGCATTTATAGCTCTCAGGGCCAAAAAGGTTGCCGACCGTTGGTCTACAGCTTTCATCTCTGTAATTGCATGCGTGTGTGAATACCTGCACACACAGGCAAAGGTTCAGAGATGCACGTCCTGGTTTCAGTAGACCATGCAGGAGTTTGGGCTGGGTTCTGGCCGTAAATGTGTGATTATTGTCTAAGGAGTTTGCTTTAAAAGGCAATGAAAAGTTCCTAACTGGCTCCCTAGGAGGAGGTGCTGATGACTCAATGGAAGTCCATAAGGGACAGATTTGTCCCTCCACCTCCATCTTCCTTTCTAGTTGCAAAGTACATGAAGATTGTTTCCAACTTCCCATGATCTGGATGGAGAAAAAGGAAGTTTTTCTCTCTCCCACCCAGTCATCAGATAATCATGAGTATATGCCTAGGCAGGCTTTCACCCATGCTCCTGCATGACTTTGTCTTCTCTTTTAAAATTATTTGTTCATTCTTGATCTTAGGTAAATTAAATCCTAGACATGAACATGTCCAGCCTTTGAAGAGTGATTGAAATCAGAAGTTCTGGAGGCCCTCCATCCTAGAAAGTTGGAGTTGTTTAGAGGCCGACAAGCTCCTACATGATAGGGACTGGCCGCCAACAAGAAGTGGTCTAGCTGAGGCCTGGCTATTTTACCGTCCTATTTTTTAGGGCAATGCAGAGCCCAGGTGAACTGTAAAATGCCTGATTAGCAGTCCAGCAAAACTACTTTACATTCTAATGAAATCTGAATACTATCCTTCCAGCAGACTATAACCATAGTTCTAAGTTAAGTTATTGCCTCTTGTGAAGCTACCGAATGCAATTAATGTTCATTGTAAGTGTATTTATTGTTTAACTTTCTTTTTTTTGCATTTAGGAATGGATTTCCTGTCCCCTGCCCTAATTCATATTGTATATTAAGACCTTTTAATTCTTCCATTTTAGGCAGGCCAAGACAGGAGCCTAGATATTATTATCTTGGGGTATGTACATAGGGTAGAATACTTAAAGATATTTAAGAAGCCAAGTAGGATAAGAAACTTCTCTCTCCAGTTACCAGTAATCTTTTTACTCATCAAATCTAATGACTTCTTCTCAGTTCTCATTCTTCTTGACCTCTCTGCAGCCTTTGACACTGATGATCACTTTTTTCTTATGCTCTCTCCTCTCTGGGGTTTCAGGATACTTCTTTCCCAAGTTCTCCATCCTTTGTGAACACTCCTCAGTTTTTTTTGCTGGATCTTCATCCCGGTCAGACCCACAAACCATAGGTGCTCCCCAAGGGGCTAGACTTGGCCTTCTCTCTTTCCTCTACCCTGTATCTACTGGTCATCTCATCAGCCTCTAAAAATTTGATTATCTCTATGCAGATAATTCTCAGATCTATTTATCCAGTCTTAATTTCTTTCCAGACTTCGTCTCATTTCTCCAACTAGATAACTCATAGATATTTTAAACTGAACCTGTCTAAAAATGAACTAATTATCTTTCCCCTCCTCCTAGCCCTTTACCATTTCTCTACTTACTTCTTACAAAATCATTATCCTCCCAGTCACCCAGGCAGGCTCTCCACTAAGGTATCATCCATAGATCCTTACTCTCACTGACAACACATGCTTAATCTGCTATTAAGTCCTGTCATTTTTACCTTGAAAAACTCTCATAAACATCTCCTAGTGTCCTCTGACAAGGCTACTACCTGCTTCCGGCCCTCATTACCTCATACCTGAACTATGACAATGGCCCACTAACTCAGTGATATCAAACTGGTATAGAAACAGGGACCAATAAAACCATACCTGAGGATCCCTGCAGGCTGCATAATGACAGTTCAAAAATATAATATTATCTGTTTTGTCTATTTTGTTAAATATTTCTTAATTACATTTTAATCTGACTTGGGCCACTTTGGGGAATGTTGAAGGCCAGGTATCAAGCCACATGTTTGACATCTCTACTGTAGTCTGCCTCACTTTCCCAGGGCTCTCCCCAACCCAGCCCATTCTCCACTCAACCCACAGTGCATCTGATTCTTTTCTGCCTTTCCAGTTTTTTTTATATTTAACTCTCCTCCATTTACTCTATGATGCAATGACACTGGCTTTCTTACATACCAGGCTCCATCTACCCCATCCTGGCATTTTCACTGGCTGTTCCCCATCCCCATGCCTTTCTTAAATCCTCCCTTCTGGATTCCTCCAGCTTCCTTTAAGTTTTAATTGAAATTCCACCTTCTCCAAGAGGGCTCTTCCCTACTTCCTTTGCTAGTGCCCTGAGATTAGCTCTCATTTTTCCTGTATATGGTCCACACATACCTGGCTATGGTTATGTATCTGCCCCAATAGAATGTAAACTCTCTAGGAGCAGAGACTGTCTTTGCCTTTCTATCCCTAGTGCTTAGAATTGTTTCTGGCACAAAGTGAGTGCTTAATAAATGCTTTTTGACTTGATTTGATTTAACCTGACTTGAGAAAGGAAACGATAATCCCCCTAATTAGAGGAAGTCTTCACTTAGGACTGAACCTGGTCCAAACAGTATGCCAGAGTACAGAACATAGGAAGGCATGGTAACTAAACTCCTCTGATCCCAGGAGCTGTGGCTTAATAATAAATATCTAATTTGTATGCTTGTCATAACTACAAACACTGCTATAGCTAATTTCCACAATGAAGAATAAAATTTATAAAATTTTATTATTCTTATGTTTGTAATAATATTCCTAAAGCCAATATTTTTAAGGGAAGGTCATCTGCCTTGATGATTACTCTTAGTAAGTGAAAGTGGCATGTATATTTAATCACAAGTATAAAATTCATATCACAAAGGACTAAATGGCATGGTGGATAGAGGCTGGACTTGGAATCAGGAAGAAATGAGTTTGTGACCTGCCTCTGATGCATATTGACCTAGTAACCATGAGCAAATGGAAGCTCTCAGGATTCCCAGGTAGCTCTAGATGACAATAAGTTACATATAAGTTTGCTGATATATGTTGACAGATGAAATTTCCACACTGGGAGATCCCTATTCCAATGAAATCACAGATTTGGATCCTCTTCGTGTACTCTAAAAGAATGTGTGTGTGTGTGTGTCTGTGTGTGTCTGTGTGTGTGTGTGTGTGTGTATCTGTGTCTGTGTGTCTGTGTATATATCCAAGGACTATAGATTTTAGAGTTGACTTAGGAATTATTTAATCTAACACCCTTATTTTACAGATAACAGCCCCTCTTGGGCAGTTAGGTGGCACAATGTATTAAACTATAAAATGTAGGTTCTGGAGACAGAAAGACCTGAGTTTAAATGTATCCTCAGACACTTACTGTGTGACCTTGGGCAAGTCACTAAATCCAGTTTGCTCAGTTTCCTCAACTGTAAAGTGAGCTAGAAAAGGAAGTGGCAAACCACTCCAATATCTTTTGCCAAGAAAATTTTCAATGAGGTCACAAAGAGTCAGACCTGACTAAGAAAAATGACGACAACAAATAGCCTCTCTTATTTTTATAGAATTTTATAATTCACAAAGTACTTTGCAGATATTATTTCACTTGATCATCACAACACCTCTGTGAAGTAGGTACTTAGGTACTATTATTTTAAAGATAAGTAGCTAGAAAATCAGAGAATTTAAGTAACTGTCCAGGGCCACACCTAGGTAGTATGATATATAGTAAAGTCCTGACATAGTCCTGATGCAGTATAAAACTCTGTCCACTATACCATCAAGAGCCTAGAGAAATGAACGTATCAGCTAATATAATTTCTCAGATATCTGCCAGTTCCTCTATGTAGCTAGATAGAAATTGATTTCCCCAAAAAACAATAGTTATTATTATTTTTTTAAATCCATCCTCTCCTCTCCTGGCTATCTATCCTTCAATTTACAGCTGTCTCCATTTTCTCCATGCAACCTTTCTGGATAATTCCAACCTACAAGGATCTTTCCATTATCTAAGTCTTTTTTTGTAATTATTGCCTGGCATGTCAAAATTAGCTCTTTAGTATCTGAGTGTATGATATCTGAAATATTGTCTTTTCTCTCTTCCCCCGAAATAAAAAGGCTCTTTGCGGAGAGGGACCACTCTAATACTTAATTATTTTGTAACTTTTGGCAACTAACACAATAAATATCTGCTGATTGATTGACTGAATGATAAATGGAAGGAGACTCTTAGCTGTATTTGGGGTCTCCAGATATAAGCTGGGCCCCAGAGGTGGTACCTGGTGGGGGTTTTTCATTTCTGAATGTGACATATTTAATCTTACCATCTAAGTCTGCAGCATAATGGTCTGAAATAATGAAATGTCATTTTCCTGGTTAATTGTGGAGAGATATATTTTGTCCCCTCCCCCTTTAGAAGAGTGGTTGCTTTCCACATAATAATTTTTAGTTGAAATGGAAACGAGGCTGGGCACATCAATTGTTAGTCCCTGGGGAGGCAGAGTATAATGATGGAGAGTATGAACAAGCTCTACTGTGGAGCTAATGCTAGAGCATTGTGCTTGAAAAATGGTATGTCTCTTTCCTCATTCCCAATGAAATTCAAAGCTTTTTGTAATTGATGTACCAAAGAAGCCACAGGAAAAGATCATGATAGTGCTGTCCTATAAAACACACCTACTACAGAGACAAAGAACATATTCTTTTAAAATCGTCTTAGATTCAACTCTCAATTTTGCTAAAAAAAAATCTTTTTTCCAACATTGCACAAATTTAATTAAGCAAAAATGTATTAAGTGTTCATTAGATGTGAAGCGCCTAGGGGAACAAAAACAATAACAAAATAGGCCTTGATATTGATTTGAAATTACTGTAATTAAATCCTGTGTGAATATATTTCATAGGATTATAGATTTACTGTTGGAAGGGACTTTAGAGATCTATTAGTCTGGTCCTGACCCCTTTATTTTACAGATTAAGAAATTGAGGTCCAGAGAGGTTAAGCAACTTGCTGAATGTCACCAAGATAGGTAACATATATAAGTTAGCTATCATCATCATCATAGTAAGGAGCAGAATCAGAATTTGAACTCAGATCCTTTAACTTCCAATCCAGTTATCATTTACACTATACCACACACTTGTCTATCACCCTCTTGAAATATGAGCATTAAATATTTATTAGGATATATGATAAGAACATCTTTTATGTAATCTTTTATGTATCTTTTATGTAATGTAATTTTTTTCAGACACAACGTACAAGTCATCCTTTGAGCTTTACAGTATATCTGTGAGTCAGCTGCTTTATTGTCCATGTTTTACTGATTAGAAAACTGCAGCCCAGACAGTTTAAATGATTTACCCTGGGTCACACAGCTAATAAGAAGTTGAAGTGAGATTCAAACTCCGACTCCAAGTTCAGAGCTCTTTTAGTATACAAAATTGTCTCTTCTACAAATACATATAAATATTTTACATTGTAACCACAGTAAAATATAAATTATGTAAAACTGTGTCTACCACCAACGTTTAACATCTTACAATTTCCCATCATCCACAGCAAAGTAGAACAAAAGCCTCGAGTTGGAGACAGAGGGTTCCAAAGGCCTTCTGAACTACTAACATAAAGATTATGAACTACATATGCTTTCCACCTCCAGAAAAGAACTGATGAACTCTGAGTGCAAAGTGAACTAAAATTTTCTTTCTTTATTATTTTTTTTCTTTTTCCCCCAATAAGGAAAACATGGCAAAATGTTTTGCATAATTTCCAATGTGGAATTAATTGATATCATTTTGCTTGCCTTCTCAGTATGTGAGGGAGGGGTGGGAGGAAGAGAATTTGGAACTCAAAATTTTAAGAGAAAAGAATGTTTAAAAAGAATAAATAATATTCTTTTCATAATCATTTTTTTAAAGATTAGAAGCCTTGTTTGCATTCTTCAGACATCCTCAAGAGTTCCTCAGGCCATCACTTGTAAACTAATTTCTGTTACATAAAATTAGCACTTTCAAAGTTCTCTGCCTTAGTCCAACAATAATTAGAAGTAACAAATTAAAAGTGGAGTGTTTCAAGAGATAGGTGTTTGCCAGAAGAAGGGACCACTGTCATTTAGGATGTGGTAGAACCTATCTCTTATTATAGTCCAGGTAAAAGTCAGCATTCACTCTGCCTCAGTTTCCTTGAGTGTGAATTGGGAATCATCTACCACAGCATCTACCTCCCAGGGATCTTTCTCCCAAATTTGCAAAACACTTAGCACAGTTCCTGGCATATGATAGGTACACTATAAATGCTACCTAGGAGGAGGGGAATGAGGAAGGGTAGTAATAATAATAGTAGTCATAGAATTAGTAATAGTAGCATTAGCAGGAGGAGAAACAGTAGCAGTAGTTGTTTGTCCCTCATTTTGAAGAAGATCTATAATATCACAGTGATGTCTTGACTTTCCAGTGAGTTGGTTTGAAGTAAAGCAGATGTACAAAGTAATCATCCTTACTGTGAGCTAATGCTGCTTACACAATCTGTTTCACAACTTCCTTCTCTATTTTCTCTTTTTCTCCTCCCTGGTCATCTACAGTAGACTATCATAGAAGATAACCATCCATCGTAGAGAGATATTCTCCAGAGAATAATCCAATTCTTCTTCTTCACGACGACTCTTCAAATGAATGAACTCAGCTTTTCCTAAGTCTTCTCTATTCTAGATGAAATTGTCATTGCTGCTCCTGTTATTTGGACCAACAATATCATGGATAAAGGCACAGCAGCACAAAATTGACAGCCTCACTCTCTTTCCCAAAGGTATTAATATCCAGTAGCAAGACAAAAGCCAGGACAACTGGCCATAGCTATAGTGTGTCTGCCCAGTCAGCCAGGGAAAGCCTCCCCATGCTTGGGGTAGGGAGCCCCTTGGCTCACCAATGGATCTGAGGCTTGTCACCTACCCTCAGCCTGGTGATGTTACTGGGCTGTGGCTATTATGCATCATACAACTTCTTGGCGGGCTACAACTTCTTGGCATGACAGGGAAACACCAAAAGTGGATCAGCAGCCCTGAAAAGCCCTTGGTGAGTTCCTCAGAGATGCTAGTCCTTCCTGTAAACCCCAAGTCGTAATACTAATAGTAGTCACAAGAGTGGTAGTAAGTAAAATTGTAGTAGTGGTAGCAATAGTAATAGTGGTAGTTGTAGTAAAGAAGTAGCAGTAACCATAGTAGTGGTCATATTAGTAATCGTAATAGTGGAATTAATAGTAGTAATGGCAGTAAAAATAGTAGTAGTTGCAGTAGTGGTCATAGTAAGAGTAATAGTAGTAACAGGTACAGTAGTGTCAGTAGTTGCAATAGTAATACTAGTCATAGTATTAATAACAGTAGCAGGAGTAGGAGCACTATTAGTAATGATAAAAATTGTAGGAGTGAAGAGCATCTAGGTGGGTCTGGGGATTTACATCCAGGCTTAGCGATGGGAGGTCCTGGGTTCAAATCGGACCTCAGGCACTTCCTAGCTGGGTGACCCTAGGCAAGTCACTTAACCCCTATTGTCTAGCTCTTCTGCCTTGGATAGATAGAAGGGAAGAGATTTTTTTAAAAAAAGAAATAATAGATATAGTATTGGTTGGGTGTTGTCTTTTTTACTTGAAGAGGACCATAATCACATCACTATGTTGAGTCATTGTAGACTGTGTCCAACTGTGGCTCATCAGACAGACTACTATGAGCTCATAAAGCTCTGCCACAGATCAGGCACAAATAACCCATGTGAATATTGGGGATTTTGATGTTTTTAAGTTAGGTACCTAAGTAGTAGCAATAATGCCAGTAGTAGTAGTAGTAGTAATAAGGGTTCTAATAGTAATGGTGGTGGTAGTAGTGGTAGTGGTAGTGGTAGTGGTGGTAGTAGTAGTGGCAGTAGTAGTAGTAGTAGTAGTAGTAGTAGTAGTAGTAGTAGTAGTAGTAGTAGTAGTAGTAGTAGAAGTAGTAGTAGTAGTAATAAGGGTTGTAGTAGTAATGGTGGCAGTGGTGATGGTGGTGGTAGTAGTGGTGTTGGTAGTAGTAGTAATAGTGGTGCAAAAAATGCAGGAGTCAGAGGAGCTGAGTTCTAGTCCTAGTTCTGCTGCTTTCTGTGTGTGCAATCTTAGACAAGTTATTTCACTGCTCTGGGCACTAGCTATAGAATATGAGTTTGGATGAGATAACCTCTAAGGTCCCATCCAGTTCTATATTTACTACTATATTCCACAGACTCTGCCCAATAGGCAAGACCTGGGGATTGTGTGTTACATTTTAAATAGACATTCCTCCAAAATGGCTAAAATTAAAGGTTCAGTGTTTAAAGGAGTGAGCTGCATTTATCTGGGAAAGACATTCATATCCACACCTCATTTCCCTTGAGGCTGCTGGATAGATGAAGCATTTCCATATCAGAGAGCATGTCATGCACAAATATGCCCCTTCTTTTGGAAAGGCAATGGGTCCTGGTGGATGAAATGATGGAAATAGTAGAATCATGGAAAACATATTAGCCATGCAACTCTGGCATCACACCTCCTTAGCTCAAAAATAATAATTCAAAAATCAATAGGCCATAATGTGAACACAGGAAGATATGGGCCTTCTTCAGTGCTAAGACTAGCAACAATAAGAACTGCCATTCATAGAGCACTTAAAAGTTTGCAAATCATATTTCATACCTTATCCCCTCTGCATCTTTTAACTGATTCTTAGAGAATCTAAGTGATTTATCAATGGTCACACATCTAGAATAGTCCCAAAATATCAAAATATGATATGATCTCTCTCTCTTTTTCTCTCTCTCTCTTTCTCTCTCTTTTCTCCTCCTCCTCTTTCTTACCTCTTTTTCCTCTCTTTTTTTTCTCTCTCTCTCTTCTCTTTCTCACCTCTTTTTCTCTCTATTCTTCTCTCTTTTTTCTCTCATTCTTTCTCTTTTTTCTCTTTCTGCTTCTTTTCCCTTTCTCTCTCTTCTCTATTTCTCTCATTGAAGATCTTGCAACTTTTATCCTTCAGCCTTTTATAACTAATAACTAGTCTTTATATAACAGTTTAAGGTTGGCAAAATGCTTATAAATGCATTATCTCATTTGATCCTCCAAACAACCCAGTAAGGTAGGAGTTATTGTTACCTGAATTTTACATATGAGGAAACTGAGGCTAAGAGAAATTAAGCAACTTGCTTGGGTCATACAGCTACTAGGTATGTGTGAGACAGGATTCAAACTCATGTTTTCTGAATCCAAGAATACTAGACTGCCTTAAATAGATAGATCATTCATCATTCAAAAAGACTCCTACACAGTAATCTCTATGCATATCTGCAGCTGCTCCCAAGGGGATGAAACAGAGGAACTCGCTGGTTGTGCAAACTCACCTATAATTTGTCCATTTTATTGCTTTTCACATAAATATTGAATTACAGCATTTTTAATAACTTCCTTCCCCAAACTGCATTTCTTACCAACCTGTGCTAAACAACATCAAGAGAAAATTATTTGAGTTGTCTGATGCAAAGAGGAAATTGCCTCTGGACTATAATGGCTTTCTAATGATAGCATTTAGAGTACACCCTGACATCAAAATCGTCCAAAATCACTCAGAAAGTACCTGTTTTCATGGTAGGTAATCTCAAGTGAAAGTATCAAAACTCACAGGCACTGAGGAGAAATTTAAAAAGAATTTGACTTGCCTTGGCTATGACAACATGCAACCCAAGGGTTGGCACATAGCAGGCATTCAGGTATCTGTTCGAAGGAATTAATAGCATCCCCCTGGTGCTGTCAGTGTATTGTCAGAGGAGGCCAGATTCAGTTCTGAAAATTTCATTTTGGTTGTCATGTTTTCTCCTCCTCAGGGTTCAGGCGGTAACCCTCACCTTGGTGAATGTGCCCTTTCTAGCAACACCTCTTTGATTATAATCTCTCCAATTATTACCACTTCACAACTCTTTCTCTCTGCTGAAATGATTTTGCATTTAGACACAGCATGGTGTACTGGATAGGGCACTGAACGTGGAAAGGGGGGAAGGGGAGGAAGAAAGGAAGGGAACAAACACTCATTAATCACCTACTATGTGCCAGACACTATGCTAAGTGATTTGCAAATATGATCTTTAATTCTCACAACAGTCTTGAGAGGTAGATACTATTATCATCAGAGATTAAGTGACTTGCCTAGAGCCACACAACAGTTAAATGTTTGAGACCAAATTTGAACCTAAGTCTTTCTGATTCTAGAGCCACTGCTCTATCTACTTTTCCACTCAAATCCAGACCCTTACTAGTTGGGGCAAATTGACAAATTATAAAATCTCTTGCTCAGAACCCAAGGCTCATATTACTCAACAGAGCAAATTATTAGTTGACAAATTACTAGACCCCTTTCTGTGCCTCAGTTTACCCATCTGTAAAATGAAAGGATTGGACTGGATGGACTCTATGACTTCTTATATTTCTAAGTTTAAGATCCTATTTGTTTTATATCTACTTTGTATTTAGTTAGCATTGTATGTGTTATTTTACCCCAGCCAGATGTAAGATCCTTGTGGGCAGAGACTTTTCATATTTAGATGTGTATTTTCCATGGTTTCACTGTGACTAGTACATAGAGGCAATTTGTAAATGCCTTATTGTGTGTGTATATATATATTCATATATATTCATAAATAAATAAAATAGCTGTTGCAACTTTTGTTACCTTTGCTGAATTGAAATAGCATTCGAACCGAAAAAAAAGAGGCTCTAACTTGAGCAGGAAGGAGTCCATTAGAGAAAAATAATTTACGTGGGAAACATTTTTACTCCTGTTCTTCCCAAACCTCCACCTTCTCCTGACTTCTCATCCTCTCAATATTCCAGGAAGCACAGAAAGATAATGCTTAGAGTCCTGTTTCTCCATTATGTGAACTCCAGACAGGGCATTTCAAAGGACCATTAACTCTACTTTCCTCAGTCCCCTAAGGATGACAGTAAGGCAATCTGATGAATTGATGTAACTCCAACTTAAAGAGAGAAATATTGGTGTGTCTATATGACAATCACAAAATAGGCTTTAGAACAAAAAAAGCAGATGCATAGAGCGGGGTGGTTGGTGGTCACCATAATGCAAATGAATTTTCCTATAGGGATCACCAGTAATCCTCTGTTGCCAGAGCTATTTGGAGACTCTAAGGCTGCAGAACAGAGGGAGAAAAAGAAGGAACAATTATCACTAAGATGTAATCAGCAGAAACTTGAAACCACACCATCATCTTTCTATTTTTCTAAGAAACCCTAGGAGGACCCTCTACTTATAGCCACAATCAAACACTACCTACTTCTATGTACATTTAATCAGATTCCTATTGACAGAGAGGAGGAATAGGAAGAAAAATACTGCTCTACAGAAGCCCTGATGTATAGTCTCCTCTGCTTTTTGCTGCCTTAGAGATGGCCCTGAGCTAAGATGTTTCATTAAGATGTCTGACTGAAAGCACTCCATTCAGCAGAAGTGAGGAGAGTGGATGTAGCTGTCCAAGTTTTAGAAGTGAAGTCATGCTGATATTAACATATGCCATTGCACTTTTCATTTGTAGACCCAAAAATCATGTGGTCTTTGGGATTCAGTGGCATGTTAGCTCCTTAAAACCAGTGAATGTCCTAAAGAAGAGAAAAGGAAACACACTACTACTATTATTACTTACTACCACCACCACTACCACTACTACCATTATAATAGCTAACATTTGCAGATCATCTAAGATGGAAGGAGAAAGCAGGGACCTACATCTAGCACAGTGTTCCTCTATCTCATGGATGGAAGCAGCTCCTTTCTATTAAATGCACAGATGAAATTGGCTGTTTATTTTTAAACTACTAGACCAGTGACTCCCAAAGTGGGTGCCACCACCCCCTGGTGGGTGCTGCAGCAATCCAGGGGAGCAGTGATTGCCATAGGTGCATTTACAGGCAGTGAATAACTGTAAGGAGGCAGTGATAGTATATGACAGGGGGTGCTAAATAATATTTTTTCTGGAAAGGGGGCAGTAGGCCAAAAAAGTTTGGGAACCACTGTACTAGACAAAGACAGTTGAGTCTCTCTCATCACTTTCTCCCTCTTTCTTTATGGAGATATCCAGGTCCTGTTCATCCATATCATGGGTACCATGCACTAAGCTGGGAAAACTTCGTTAGCCCCAAGAATTGGCCTTGATGTTTTGGTCTTTCTCATGTGTTCTTTTCAGTTCTGGTTACATTCTGTGAAATCCTAGACCTTGAGCTCAAGCCTTAGAAACTTTGGATGGCAGGATAGATGTTGCTGCCAGCCCAACAGGGAAGTCCTGAGAAGCCAGGATTCCTGGGTCCAAGCCCAGGGGGCTTTGGATCTGAAATTTAGTGGGACTATGCTAAATAGGAGTTAGTTTATGAACCTAATCTCCCTCTCTTCTTGAAAGACTGAAGTAGTAGAAGGGCAAGGGAGCTGAGATTCTCAAGTTTTAGGAGTGATTGTCTTATGTTCTTGCTATATTTATGAAGTAAATATTACTTTGAATAATCTAATCTGACTGTTAAAAATTAAATGCCACTGGGGTCTTAGGGATCCCTAAAATTAGAGTGCATCATCAGTAGGAGCTTGAGTCAGTGTCAGAGACTAGACACCCTCCAAATTCCCATAAGAATACTGGAGAATTCTAGGGTAGGACTGAAACATAACATGCCTGGCCTTCAGGCAGTGAGGACCACAGTAATCATTATTACATCTCATATGATCCTCACAAGAATTCCATGAAGAGGTACCATTAGTATTCCATTTTTACAGATGAGGGAACTGAAGTTAAGAGTGGCTAAGTAACACAACTAATAAGTTGCTCAGATAGGAGCTAGGTCTTCCTGACTCCAAGTCAGTGCTTTCTCTATCTAGCTAAATCCAACACTGTCTACCAAACTGCTTTGCTTCTCCATGGCAGGCGAGAAGGGCAGATCTGTTTTTCTAGACCATAGTCAATAAGTCAGTGTCAGCCAGAGGACTGAAGAAGGAAAAGACTGTCCCATAGTCTCATATACTTTAATTAAAGACTGAAGAAAATGACTTAAGAAGTTTGGGACACAGAAATCTAGACAGCCTAAATTCAAGACATGAAATAGAACTCAATCAATCAATCAACAAGAATTTCTTTTTTAAAAAATTTAATAGTAACTTTTAAATCCTGCATTCCAAATTCTTTTTCTCCTTTGAGCCTCTCCCCCCTCTATTTGAGAAGATACCCATTATATATGTGAAGTCATACAAAATGTATTTTCATATTAGCCACAATTATTTCTTAAGTATTTACTCTATTCAGGAAAACAAAGACAAAAATGAAACAATATGAATACTCAAGGATCTTGAATTCTATAGAACTGAATTAAGATCAAGGCCAAGATTGAGCTAAAAGAGTTTCGGCAGGCAGTAATAGGAAGGATAGACTGAACATTTTTTACTTGGTGCTAAGGAGCATGGTTAAACTAAGAGAACCTTTGCTACTTGAGCTTAATTGAGTAGATCCTTTAATTCTCTTCCCTTTACCTCTACCATTGCATTTTTCCATAGGGGTGCTTAACAGAAAATCTGTTTTCCAACATCTAAGAAAGTAATGTGTTATGGCATAATAGAGGAGAGAAAGGAAAGAGGAAGGTAGAAAACCTCAAGTCTAACTCCCACAGATGTCCAATTGGTAAGGGAAGAGGATCCAATAGAAATTCAATGACACTGGCTAACATGCTGGGGATGAAGACAGACTGAGAACTGGGATCATGAGGAAGACTCCTGGGGGAAGTCAGTAGGTAGTCCTACTTGCCCAGACTTCAAAGGCAACACATGATAGAGAATTTAACTTTCACCTATTGTTATAATATACCCTCTGACCTTGTTCTTCCTAATGGCTACATGGCTTTCACAGTGGATGCTGTCTTTCTCTGAAGCTCTTCAGCATTGGCTTTGCTCTCTTAAATATCCAGGAATAGACTTCCCAGAACTTCCTATTTCAGAGATTAAGGCTACACCAAATTTATGCTTCCTGTCTGAAGGATATTTCCAGTTCTCAACTCATTCATAGATCAGAGAGGACTTAGATGTCATCAGTTCACTGAACAATCATGTCAGCTCAAATCAGAAGCCCTGTCTATTTCTCTAGAATGTTCTCATCTCTCAAATAGTTCTCCAAGGAGGATGGAACCCTTCCTAAAGCCCTTTGCTTACATTCTTGTAGAACATAATTTAAACATTGAAACTATAAAATAGTCAATCAATAAATTTGAGTATTTACTATGTGTAATGCTCTATGCCAAGAGCTAAGTAATCTCCCCAAAGAAGTCAAGGCAGTGTCAAGGTAAGAGCTTTAGATTTATAGTCAGAGAATCTGGATTCAAATCCATATTATCTGTGTAATCATACCAAATAAATTCACTCCTTAGCACCTCATCTACCTCATCTGTAAAAATTAAAGGACTAAACTAGATGCCTCTAAACTTTCTTCCAGATATGTTCTTATGTTCTTATGATCCTATGAAGTAAATTGAATGAAGCTCTATGAAGCCCACTAAATAAAATGAACGGTTTAACTGGATGCTCTTTGATATCCCTTCCAACTCTAAATCTTTGAATTTGATAAGAGGTATGTTCTATCATGTTAGCATCTAGCCTGGCAGTAATTTTTAGAGACAAATTTAAAAAAGAAAGGAGTTAATGGCATGAATAAAATTTTAGAAAAAAAAGTATATGGTCAACTTGTGATGATTACAGGATGGAAATGGTACATTATACACATATTTCTCAGATTTATATAATACTTTTACAAAAAGTGACTAAATACTGGGGCATAAAGAATTTATAAATAAATGAAGAAAAGCAAAAATATTAAAGACATTACTAACATCACAACAAAATAAAAATTATAATCAATGAAAGAAATTCAAAAAAGTACACAGGTTTACTTTGAGTCTAAATAATATAATCCTAAAGAATGAGTGGATCAGATAATAAACCACAGAAATAGTAAATATTTTTATTAGAGACTAATAATAATAATGAGATAGTATAGCAAAACTTTTGGAATGCAGCCAAAATGCTCCTTTGGGGGG
>NC_058131.1:131870604-131923659 GCF_016433145.1 Gracilinanus agilis | reverse complement strand
TATTATTATATAAGACATAAGATGAGAAAAAACTTTAATAACATTTTAAAGTTTTAATGAAATGTATCTTGGATTTATAGAAATAATGCAAGAAAAAAATGATTAAAATTTTGATAAGCCCCTAGATGATACTAAAAATGGAAAATTAAATTTATAGAATTATACTGATAGATGGATAAAAATATTTTAAAAATAAAGGACTCTTTATGTTAATATGTCCCAAATTAACAGCAATAAAAACACTTCTCTTTAGTATGAATAGGGACTACTCATTTAAAATTGAGGGAAAGTTTTTGTGATACTAACTTTTCCTATAAGATCAGGGGTCTAAAAATGATGTCTATTTTCACAATTTTTATTTGATGACCTAGTTCTAGAAATGCTAATAATGGTGATAAAGAAATAAAAAGTGATAGAAGGAATTTTTATAAGGAATGTTTATAAGCAAAGCTGAGGCAAAATTCTCTCTATTTTCAGATAATATGTTATGTAAAAAATCCCAAGGATTTAATGAAAAAACAATCAAAACTGTTCAAAACTTCAGTTATGTATAAGTATAGAAAATTAATTCATGGATATCATCAATTTTTATATATTACTAACAAAGCTGAACAGAAGAAGATAAAAAATACATTCAAAATTATCAATACATAAATACATCTAGTAGTGAACTTCCTTAATCTCAATCAGGAATTACATAAATATAGTTACAGAGCAATCTTTAGAGAAATAAAAGATAACAAATAATGGAAGAAAAAATTAATGCTCTTAGTTGAGTCACATCTATATAACAAAAATGGTGATACATCCAAAATAATCAAGAAATTTAATAACATGCCAATCAAATTACCAATGGGATTACAATATAGAATTATGTAGATGAGAAAATTCATCTAACAAAACAAAGAGAAGAATCTCAAGAAAAAAATTAATCTAGGAATGAACAGAACCTAGGAATCCAAGACTTCAGATTATATTTTAGAGCTGTAATAATCAAATCTATTTGACATTATTTTTTTAAAATAGAAAAGTTGGCCAATGGAATAGACTACCAAAAGCCTAAAAATGATTATTTAGAATATCATGTGTTAATATTAAATAAAATCAACAATACTGGCTAAAAAAATCTATCTGTGAAAATTGAAAAGTAGTTTGGCAGAAATTAAATTTAGAGTAACATGTCACACCATATACAGATATAGATATTGATGTAGATGATATAGATATAGACATAGACATAGACATAGACATAGATATATAGTTGTCATTTAACTATTCCCAAGTTTATCTCTGAATTATTTATATTTGTCATTTTATATAATAAGTAAGATATGTGTATACACACACAAAGAGAAAATGAAAGGAAGTAGCTTATCTAACTATGGATAAGTGAAGAATTTTTAGTAAATAAGGGGTAGAGGTATTTCTAGAAGATAAAATTGACAATTTTTACTACACAAAATTGAAAAGCTTTTGCCTAAATAAAAGTGACATTGCTAAAACTTTAATGGAGTGATTAACTGAAGAAAAACTCTTTGCAGAACATAATCCTAATAAAACTTGCTATCCAAAAAAAGAATCTAAAATTTATTATATAAATATATAAAAACAAATAACTTCCCAAAGGATATGATAACAAAATATGATTAGATAGTTGTCCAAATGGAAAATACAGGTTATTAAAAACATATGAAGGGGGCAGCTGGGAAGCTCAGTGGATTGAGAGTCAGGCCTAGAGACGGGAGGTCCTAGGTTCAAATCCGGCCTCAGAAACTTCCCAGCTGTGTGACCCTGGGCAAGTCACTTGACCCCTATTGCCCACCTTACCACTCTTCCACCTATGAGCCAACACACAGAAGTTAAGGGTATAAAAAAAAAAACAACATACGAACAATGTTCCATATCATTAATAGAAAAATATACATTGAAATATCTCATTGCGTGTTTCATATATCCATTAGACTGAAAAAGATTAAGACAAAAATGAAAAATATTGAAATTACTTTGAAATTATGCTATAAAATATACAATTCTACATATATTTTGATTCCTTGATATCACTATGAGGCATATTCACTAGATCAAAGAAAGATTTATAGAGACAATTTTGTAATAAAGAAGAAATATTAAGAATGACTGAACAATGCAATATCATTATATGAAATGACAAATATAAAGAGTTCTGAAAAACTTGGAAAGATTTGTATGAATCGAGGAAGAGATAAGTAAAGCAGAAACAGAAAATGATTTACATTGTGATCACAACAAAATAAAAAAAATCTAAAGACTCAGGAGTCTAATGCAAGAACAAATCTTGACTTCAGAGGATTTAATGGCAAAGCATGTCATTCACTTTTTGGCAAAGAATTGGTGTATTATAGACGGATAATGAAGCATAACTTTCCAGATATGGTCAATGTTTTGACTTGGTTTTGATTGACTGCACTTATTTGTAAGCGAAAAGGGATTTATACGTATGTGGTGAGGGGTAAGGGGGGAGAATCATTGGGAAGTGAAAATGATTTTAAGAAAAGCAACATCAATAAAACATTTTTTAAAAAGTTAATGGGGAAGGAGTTAAAAAGGGTTTATGACCCCCATATTGAGTAATGTCATGATCTCCAACATAGAAACTGTCTTCCAATGAAGTAACCAGGGAGTGAGTACTTCCCACACACTGGTCTCTGTCAGTTATAATTTATATAGATTTTCAGGATGTTTTATTGATTATCCAATGTAATATTCAATTGGAAGTCATAGGATCATAGATCATGTGTTGGAAGGGATCTCAGAGATCAACTATTTTAATACACTCATTCTATAGACGAGGAAACTGTGATTCAAGAAAATTATGAGGTCTCATTAGTGGTAAATGTCATACAAGAGAATCATAATATCATTTCTCTGTTTTGTCTTTGTTATAAAAGGAAAAGATCTTAGTACTTAGTTAACTTAATCAGACAATGAACTATTCTAACTCAATTGCGTTCTTAGTTGAATTACAGTTAGTTATGAAGACCATGGGTCAGTTTTATGTAGGGGTGGTCACAAAAACAGTATGATCACAAATAGATCTTCCTGTTCTACCTCCCCTAAAAACCATCTCTCTCCAGTCTCAAATGTGTGAAATTACACTCTTAAGGATTCACTGTATTTTTCATAAAATACAAGTAACATTGAAAGGCAATATATTAATCTCTATAAGTCATCTACAGACTAATGTGAATGACTTTGAAGGACTTTTTCCTCCTGGGAAGAAGTTTAAATAAAGAAGATAATATAGAAAATATAAATGAGGATGGGAGGAGGAAAGGGGTTTGGAAAAGAGTAGTTGGGAGGCTACCACTGGTTTCAAAAGCTTTACAATTTGAAGAGAAACATCTGGATACAAACCCTTTAAATTAAATTAAAATTGGGTAAATTTTATCCATATTTGCTCTTGATCCTCATTAAAAGATAGCATTTAGTGCATATATTGTCATATCAAGGTCAAATATAGTAAATATTCTTTAAAATCTTTTTAAAAAAACTGAAAACCAACACATCTTTTAGACTTTATAACTTCCTTGTGTTTCAAAAGACAGAAGTTTCCAGTGCACATTATACTCATTTCTTTTATAAAATGAAAATTTACATTTCAGTAAATGAATTTGTTCCTTATACATGGTAATATTTTGTTGTATGCTTCCATTTTAGCATGCAATGCAATCATTCCATTGTGGGACTAGCAATTGTCATTATATAATATGTAAAAATTCCAAGGATGCAATTTGACGATTTCAATCTTGCAGCATAAATATATGCATGACACGTTACACAAATAAACTTACTCCAGATGGTTGCTTCAAACAGATAAAATCAAATTTCCTAGTCCTAACAAACTGAATTCCCAATCCAAATATAGACTATCCTATGTAGTTTTTGTTGATTAAGATAGCTAGGAAATTTATGTCATTTCAAACATAATAAATTGAATGAGATTAAGATGGTTCAGAATGAACACATATTAGAACACAGAATGAAATCTAGGAGAGACTTTGAAGATCATCTATCTAGGCCAATACTTAGTCCAATAATTTCATTTTATAGTTGAGGAAACTGAGGCTTGGAGAAGTGAACTGATTTGCCTAAAGGCATATAGGTAGTAAGAAATAGTACCTGGATTTGAAATGTAATTCTTCTAATTCCAAATCAGTGCTCCTTTCAAAATAACATAGTGAGTAGCCTGAAACATCAGAATTTATGGTCCATTTGAGATTTCTTTGAGATAATACTGAAGACTAGTCACTTTTCCACCTGAGAAACCACAATCTGAGAACCTCAATTTCTCCATATTTCAAAGGATGTGGGAGTTGAGTACTTTAGGTTGAATGGTCCCAAAAAAAAAAAAGTCCATGTTCTTAATGCTATAATTCTTCAAACTCCACAAAGCTGAATTTCCACACCTTTCGAATCAATCAGGAAGGAACAGAACTCTACAGTCAATGTTAACTAGGAAAAACGTATTGGCTCAGTAAAACAAATAATTGTCAAAGCAATAGTACTCCATGTTTATTGAATCCACTGTGGTTAGCACTGCCCTGAGTAGCTACAGTACAGCCCAGAAGCATTAACAAACAACCAAGCTATTTCTGCTCTGTTGATAGGGACCTTATTGTATTCAGCAGCGAGCAAAATTAAGCCTCCTTCCAAATAATTCTCATGTGCACTGACTGTAAAGTGAATTTAAATTAAAGCAATACATTACCAGCGGCTCCAGAGAGAGGGGCCTGCTATTCCCACTCTTCCCATGTTCTTCATCTGCCCCTACATTGTACTGCCTATTAGCCTCAGCCCATTAGAGACCCTTACCTAAATCCCTGCTTATACAGCTCACTTCCTGGGCCACACTGAATCCCAGGCTTATGTAAGTGGCAGTTTTTCCTCCACACCCATGCTCGTGGCCGGCTCAGAGTTATCAGACCGACTGTGGCTGCAGCTGTCTGTCCTATTTGCCTGACTTGAGGGCACACATATCTACAAAAGATGATCCTCTCAAAAAAACCTTCCATTCAGGTATTTTATATTTAGGAGTTTTTATTTTGGACACACAGAATACCCATCCTGACACCACGAGTCTGTATTTGTGTGTGTGTGTGTGTGTTTTTTTTCTATTAGAAACATTTCCCCAAAGAAGTTAAATGACAGATCACAGTGACTTTCACCAAGCAAGGGCATCCATACAAATGCAAGGATCCAGTCTAAATTCTGGTCTTCCATCAACTAGTCCCAATCCAGAAACAGTGGAAAAGCCCCAAATCCCTTGTTTATGAGTACCTTTTTTCAATGTCAAATTATACCATCTGGCATTTAATATCTTTATTAATCATCATATGGGATTGCATTACAAGAAGCATATTCAATCAATTTCTCACATCATATCTTAATAGGTATTGTGATCGACAGCATAAATATTTTTCCATGGAAGGTGTCTATTTACCAAATGATGCATGTGAAATCCTTGCCTATAACTTCCGATAATGCTGACAGGGTCATGTGTCAGTCTTAGTACACCTCAAAGGAAAAATGCACTCCTTAAAGATTTATATGCATTGAAGCATCCTATGTGCTTAAGGAGAATACACAGTGCACAGTTCATTAGATAACACTGAATGGCAAATCTGGAAGCAATATTAGAATGCTATATCACATTCAGAATAGATATCTAGTTGCATCTGTAGCCATCTATAGCTTGGGGAAATGCCTGATACTGTAATTCGTAAACCATCTTTTGCATCCCCCAGAATTTATATCTAATTTCCCTACAGTAAACAAGAATCACATCCTGGGAGATGCTCAGTGACATGAAATCATGTAGCGAGTTTCCTGATGTCCAAACTGGACCCAATGATGGCCTTTCAAGAAATGTCATTTTGTGTGAAATGGGAATTGGCATCACTGGACAGCAACTCTTGTTCTCTGCACGGCAGGTTGCTCACTGCTCTGCGTTTGCTGCTAATTAAATTCACTGCGGGACATTCCCGATGTCTGTCTCCATGTGATATGGATCTGAAAATCTGGATGATGCCCCTAATTGCTTCTGGTAACAAGGTTATAAAACCCACACTGTCATGCCTAGAGAAGGCAGGGTTAGGGCGAGGCACCTGCTCTCATATGCCATATGGACCGTTTGAACAGGGTACCGGGAAATAGCCAGGAAGGAAAGTGCAGTGATGGTTGATCTAAGTAGAAGAGCTACCATTGAAGCCCTTTTGCTACTTAGTTATGCATGGTACATTTGGATTGTGTGTGTGTGTGTGTGTGTGTGTGTATGTGTATATATATATACCTATTATACGTTGCATGAGACAAGCTATCAGTCCCCAAAATCTTGGGTTTCTCTCTCTGTGTCATTTACTTTTTCTTGCCTTTACCTTCCTCCGCACACTCAGTTTCTCCCCACACCTTGTACTTTTTTTCTCTCACACTCAGCCATCTGGATTAGTTTCTTCTTTAGGCTCTTGGTTTTGACCCCAGCACTATCCAAGAAGATCAAACAAGCACAGAAATGTGAGGTGAATAATCTTGACTAAAGAATCTCCCCCAAAAGGCTTCTCATGTCATTCAGGTCTCCAAAAAACACTCCCTCAGTCTCAACTTCCCACATCCTTAAATTACGTGAGTCTATTCACAATACCCAAACGCATCTTGAATTTCCCCACATTCATGATTTTGCTCAGGCTAATTTCTCCCATTTCAAATCTCTCTCTGCTCTTCTCTGCCCATTTACTCTAATATGGCATACTTCAAAATCATTAATAAACTTCTCCACTAAAAATTAAGGATGGTTCTAAAAATAGACAATTATTTTTTCCCTTAAAAAAACTTTTACTTTCTCTCTTAGAAACAACTCTGAAGACAGAAGGGAGTGTGTTAGGCAAATGAGGTAAAGTGACTTGTCCATGTGGTTACACAGCTAAGAAGTGTCAAACCCAGGTCCTTCTGACTCCAGGCGTGGTGCTTTATCCACTGTTCCACTTAACTGCACCCAGTTTCTTTCTAAGGATTGTTCTAAATATGGAGAATCTTAGTAAGTTGGCCACTTGGTGATGAATTCTTTGACCATAGTAGCCAATGAAATAAGGAAAAATACATAATGCTCCCCAGGCACATAAGGTGCTGTTTTGCTTCACTAGTGTCAGAGGGGTACGAAAGAGGACAGAGAGTGCTGATATTTATAGTTTTATACCATATAGAAATATAAGTTTAGCTCTTGCTGCTCTATCTGTGAGATCCTGATTCAGTGAATAGTGAGTAGATATCCTAACTGAAGGAATTGCATCATATATAAACACAGACAACAAAGGGAAGTTGCTATTTAATGTAAAGAAGGCTCATCAGTTCTCCATATAGAGGTAAATACGGACTAATGGATTGGTTTTGTTGAACATCCAAAGAAAACAAGAAACATCATTTAATGAGACATTTGGTCATCTTATATTGCAGTGATCATAATAAATATTTATAAAATGAATACAATAAAAATAATTTTAGCTTATGAATGAACATCTGTTGCACAGAATGAAGAGGCAGAGAAATTCTATAAAGAACTTAAGTCTCCAAATAAAATCAATATACACTTTGACTTCAATGACTTAAAAAAAAAAAGCTTGGCATAGGAGAGTATAACCAAAACAAAACAAGACAAAATAAAACAAAACATGTTGAAAAATATGATTGTGAGAAGTAGGAGAGGCCATTATGATATATAAGAATGAGTCTTGGGGGCAGCTAGGCGACTCAGTCTATTGAAAGGTAGCTCTAGAGATGGGAGATCCTAGATTCAAATGTGACATTTCCAAGCTGGGTGACCCTGGGCAATTGACAACTTCCATTGCCTAGCCCTTACTGTTATTCTGCATTGGAACCAATACAAAGTACTGATTCTAAGACAGAAGATAAGCATTTTCTTTTAAAAGAATGAGTCTTTTATATACTCTACACAGAAGATATATTTTTATGTATCACAAATGCTTTTCAAGAAAAGGATTGACAAGTACTGAATACAATGAGTACTGATAACATTACCAGAAAAATGAAATAGATTAATGTTTTATCAGAGAGGAGATTTCTTGTTACTGATGTGGGAGTCATTCCTGAATCAGCTTTCAGTTGATTAGTTATTGTACCATTGACTTTTTAGGGCAAAGGTCAAAAACAATTTTTAAAAATCTAGAAGAATAAGCATGATATAGTATGCAACTAAACCAATTTTTCAGCGAATATTTAAACATGCTATTGAAATTTAAAAATAGGAAATGGATGTAGGAAACATACATCAATATCAATTATCACAATTTTATATAGAATTTTAACTTATGAAAATCAAATGCCATAAAGAAGAGACTATTAGATTCTAGATTATAGACCACTTTAGTTAGAAAAAAATTATTTCTTTGCTAACCAGGTATATGGTAACAAAAGGCAATTATGGTTTAATATAGTCATTTTTAAAATCCAATAGACAGAAGATTATAATCAAATCTTTAAAAAATAAGAAGCTTTGGAAGGTAAAACTAAAAGTTATAAAGAAAGCTTAGTTAAGAGATCTAACAAAACAAAATATTCTGAGAGCATTATAGTATAGAAATGGAAGAAAATCAATGGACATAAATGGAAAAGATTCATAAGGATTCATATCAAAACTCACATCACCACCAGCACACCAACAGTACCACCAACTATGCATACAGGAAAAAAACAAATGGATAAAGAATGTCCATGCATTTTACAAGTAACTGGGTAAATTTTTGCTTTGTTTTACTTTGCTATGTTTATTTGTAATATGGAAAATTTCTTTGCATGAGAAGTCATCAGGAATGAAAAAAAATAAAAATGAAATAGTTATTTTTTAAAGAATATTCATTGTCCAGTTTATGTGTGTATGTATCTGTGTATATATAGGTGTTTATATACAGTAGTATACACACAGATAAAAGTATATAAATGTACACATATAAATACATTTTAAAACATACATTTAAAAACATATTTTGAAAACTATTCTTAACTCATGAGCCATACAGAAATAGAAAGGATGCTGCATTTGGTCTAAGGGTTAGGAGTTTTTGACCTTTGTTATAAAAGGACAATAAGCACAGGCCAGAACTGAACAAGAGGAGAACTAGTTGGATTGCCTTTGGGAAACCTCAAAGTTCTTTTAATGTTTCTAAACTTCTCAATGAAACAAATGCCCACTTTTAAATATCAATATTCTTCTAGTGATATTTTATGGTTTCACGCCATGAACAGTAAGATCTTCAAAGAACCAACAGCATAGTTCATCCAAAGGGCAATGAAGAAGCTGCAAAACATTTCAAAAAAGGAATTTTTTGAATCAAAGATATTTTATTTTCCCAATTACATGTAATAATATTTTTAACATACAGTTTCTAAAATTATGAAATCACAACTGTCTCTCTCTCTCCCTTCCTTCCTCTCACTAAGAATAAGTTATTTGATTTGGGCCATACATGTATTATCATGCAAAACACAATTCCATACTGGTCATTGTTGTAAGAGCACACTCATACAAAATGGAAACCCCAAAATAAAACCATAAATAGACTGATGTGAAAGATAGTATGCTTTGATGCACATCCATCTGACTTCAACAGTTCTTCCTTTTGAGGTGGATAGCATTCCCCATCATAAATCTTTCAGTATTGTCCCAGATCATTGCATTGTGGAAAGTAGCTAATTCTTTCACAGCTGATCATCAGACAATATTCCTATTACTTTGTGTGATGTTCTCATGGTTCTGCTTATTTCATTCTATTTTAGTTCATGCATATCTTTCTAGTTTTTTATGAAATTATCCTACCTATCATTACTGATAGCACAAAAGCATTCCATCACCAACAATTGCCACAATTTGTTCAGCCATTCCCCAATTGATGGACATCCCCTTGATTTCCAATTCTTTGAAATCACAAAAAAGAGTTGTTATAAATATTTTTGTAAAAGTGGGTCCTTACCCCTTTTTTATGATCTCTTTGGGATACAGATGCAGTAATGGTATTACAGGATCAAAGGGTATGCTCAATTTTATGGCCTTTTAGGCAAAGTTCCAAATTGCTCTCCACAATGGTTGGATCAGTTCACAACATCAACAATCCATTAGTGTCCCAATTTTGCCACATCCCCTACAATATTTATCACTTTCCTTTACTGTCATATTGGCCAATCTTATACGTGTGAGATGGTACCTCAGAGTTGTTTTAAATTACATTTCTCTAATCAAGAGTGATTTAGAACATTTTTCATGTGATTATTGATAGCTTTCTTTATCTGAAAATCATAAAAAAGGAATTAAGAAGGCAAAACAGCATAAAGGATGTTATCAACAAAGTAAATTATTAGAAAAAAATGGACCAACCCTATAGCAGAACTGAGGGATAAATGAGAGATACGTGGCATACTCCATTGGAATCCATAATATATTAAGCGAAGTTGAAGAAGACAGCTAACATACTGTCTGTACTCCCTGGCAAATTTATTGAAAGGCATAGATGAGAACTGCACAGGGTCGATGGGTATGGAAGTATTGAAATCTGCATTGTTTAAGGGAATGCCCACAACTGCAAGATAAAACTCCATTGAAGTACTGGAGAATCACTAAATCCAATGGCTTTTTCCCTTATTAGCATTCTTCCCCCTGATAGGTCTCTTCTCCAGGCTATACATCCATAGTCTCTTCAAGTGATTCTGTTAAGGCAATCAATAAATATTTATAAAGTGCTTATTTTGCACCAGGCATTGTATAAAACAATATGGATAAAAAGAAAAAGTACAAACATCCTGATTGCTTTTCTCTGAAAGTTCTCTAGATTATCATTGTCCTTCTTAAATTCTGGTATCCAGTACTGAGCCTATTAATCCAGACCTTTCTCACTGGCATGAAGTATAAAAGAACTATCATTTCTGCATTTCTTAAGACTCTGTCTTCCCTCATTCAATTTAAGATGGTATTATATTTTATGGTTCCCACATCACATTGCTGATTCACATTGAACCTCTAGTTCACTGAAATGCATCCACAATTTTTTTGCACAAACTTCTGTCTAATACTGCTTAAATTTGTGGAGTTGATTTTTTGAACCTAAACATAATACTTTATATTTATCATCACACAATATTAGATTCAATCCAATGCCCTAGTTTGCCAAGATGATTTCAGATCCTTTTTGTCATCAAATGCATTAACTTTTCCTCTCATTTGGTTTCATCTCCAAAATTGAGTAGCAAGCTATCTATATTTTTACTAGTCATTACTATTGCGTTATGATATTGAACAGCACATGGTTAAGCTCAGATACACAGAGCAGTCCTCTAGAGACATCCTGACAAAAGGACATTGAACTAACAATAAATCTATGGTTCTGGCCATTGAATCAGTTTTTGAACTATCAAATTTTATTATTGTCTAATCTATATATCTTCATCTTTTCAACAAGAACAGCTTATGAGACTTTATCAAATGATTCACTTAAAATCTAGATAAATTACATCTCTCCAGCATTTCCCAATCAAGTAGTTTAACAATCTAATCCTCCCCTAAAAGGAAATAAAATCAGTCTGAGGTAACTTGTTTTAGATGAAGCCATGCTGGCTCTTGTTCATCATCCCCTTCCATTTCTGAATATTTGTCAATCCTTTAATGATGTTTTAGAATATTCCAAGGAATCAATATAAAAGTCATTTGTCTATATTTGGCTCTCCCTGTTTTTGAAAATCATTTGCCTTCTCCAATAGTGTGATACCTCTCCTGTTTTCCACAATGTTTTGAATAAAACTTGCAGTGGCTCAACAATAACATCTATTTGTTTATCCATAACTCAGTGATTTAGTTTACTTGGTTTAATTATCTTGAATTGATCAAGAACAATTAGGTGCTTACATATTATCTCCTTATCTTGCGTTATCAACTCCTTGTTAGGCATGTTCATTAAATTTCCTTCTTCTCTGGCTGTTCTTTCTCAATCTTCTGCTAACCACCAATCCTTCTTTACTTTAAATGTAGCTGCATTCTAATGGTCCTGGGTCATTCTCTTTCTACTATCTCTCACCAGGAGATCTCATCTACTCCTGGATTCAATTATCATTTCTTTTTTTAATTTTTTAATTAATTAATTCCTTTGTTTATTACATTAAAATCCTCAGTTAACTCCCTCTCTCTTTTTCCCCCTTCTCCATTAGAAAAGGCATCACTTAAGAAAAAAGACATGTTATATATAAAACTATGTCTTATTTCTAATTATCAGTTCTTCTTCTGGAGGTGGATATACACAAGTCATTCTTAAAACAATATTTCTGTTGATGTATATAATGTTCTCTTGGTTCTGCTTGTTTTACTCTTCATAATTTCATGTAGGTCTTTCCATGTCTATCCAAAGTTAACCTACTCATCGTTTCTCATTCCACAGTAGTGTTCTATCACAATAGTATGCCACAATTTGTTTAGTCATTACCCCAATTGATGGATATTCCTTCAATTTCCAGTTCTGTCACACAAAGAGAGCTGCTATAAATATTTTAGAATATATAGGTTCTTTTCCTTTTTCCCTGATCACCTTAGGAAATAAACCTAATAATAATATTTCTGGATCAAAAGATATACATAGATTTGTAAGTCTTTGAGCATCAGTCTAGGCTGTTCTGAAATTGGTTGGATCAGTTCATTTTACTAACATTGTGTTAGTCTTCTCATTTTTCCATATCCTTTCCCAATATTTGTCATCTTGCCCTGTGATTATTTTAGTCAATCTAATAAGTATAAGATATGTCAACATTGTTTTGATTTACATTTCACTAATTAATAATGATGTAGAGGATGAAAATATATTTATGTATATGTATATATCTTTGATTTCTTCATCTAAAACTTCATATTTTTGACCATTTATCATTTGGGGAATGGTTTGTATTCTTATATATTTGACAAAGTTCTCTATATATATTAGATATCAGACCTCTGCCTGAGAAACTATAATTTTTTCTAACTTACTGCTTTCCTTCTAATCTTGACTACATTTGTTTTATTTGAACAAAATCTTTTTAATTTAATGTATTCAAAATTATTCCCTTCACATCTCACAATGTTTTCTATCTCTTGTTTATTCAAAAATTCTTCCCTTAGCCATAAATCTTATAGTATTATGTTCCCTCTTCTTTTAATTTGCTTATGGAATCTCCATTTATTCCAGGGTCAGGTGTCCATTTTGATCTTTTCTTGGTAAATGGTGTAAAATATTGATCAATATTTAGTTTCTTCCAGACTGCTTTCCAGTTTTTATAACAATTTTTACCAAATAATGAATTTTTATCACTTCTATATGGAAGACTCTAAGAGCCATAGTTCCATCTTACACCTTTCCCTAGAGATAAATTCTGAATTTCCAAATGCTGCTAGGCATCTCTACCTGAATGATTGGCCAACAACTCAGACTCAAGATGTTTTAAACAAAATTGATCATCTTATGCCACAAACCTGAACCTTTCCCCAAATACTCATTTTTTTCCTCATGGTATCATTATCTTTTCAACCATTCAGGTTTAAAAACTTCCTTAACATTTCCTTTTCCCTTATCCAACTATCCAATCTAGTCTAAAATCCAAATATTTTTATTAGTTTAATATCTATCATAGTCAGCCTCCCTTCTCTATATCCATGGAAACTAGCCTAGTTCAGCCCTCGTTTCTTCTCATTTCATCTATTATAATAGCATCATGATAGGCCTTCCTATTTCTTCTCCAATCAGTCATCCAAATGTCTGTCCAAGTAACCTTCCTAATACACAAGTACAACCATTTCATTTCTTTCCTCAAAACCCTTTAGTGACTTCCATTGTATTTTATACTATTTCCCCTCGTATTTTCTACATTCCACTTTTAACTGAATTACTTTTCATCTTCCATTCTTGCCTTTTCCCATTTCCTTGCCTCTGCCCATCTAATCCCTCATACTTGGAATGAAATTTTCTCTTTTTCCCTTTGTCTCCACAATGTTTCTCCATTCCCTCAAGTTCCAATTCAGAGGTCATTTCCTTTACAAAGTCTTGTTTAACCTCTTTCCTACTTTCCCATCTACCATATGAAAATGATCAACTCTCTTTCAATCTGTCTTATCAAATTATTATATGTATATTTATCTGTTTTTATCCTTTATATTTAACTACACTCTGCTGAGTGTCTTAGTTATCTTTGTACTGTGAGTTCCTTGAGAAGGACCAATACGTTGCTATATCCTTATCATAAGTACCTTATACATTGATTTATCCTAAATAAGATAAGACTTAGGGATTTCAGGATAGTTTTTTTTTTTAACATTTTAAGGGCTTCAATTTGGATTTTGTTCTGCTTGGCTCAGTGGGCTAGAAACACTGAATGGAAGTTGCAGAGAGAAATTTAAACTAAAAAAAAAGACCAAGTTCCTAACAATAAACTGTTCATTTTTAAAATTTTTATCAAAAATGTTTAGTGTTCAACAAATTTATACCCAAAGCCAGCCTAGCTTATGCCCCCAGAAAGCCTAGTACTTAGTCCTTTTTTTTAGTGTATTAAATACAGTAGGAACTGAGGAAATATTTGCTCATAGAAAGAATTACAAGTTATGTTTCCTGTTATCTTAATCTATAGTATTTTTGAAATGTCAATAAATATACCTATGTTTTTATTCCCTTCAAAGGGGAAGATTATGATTCATTTTTTGTCTTCTTATCCCATATTATTTTTGCCCCCAAGTTTCTAATGAATATTTCATAGAACTACTCAACAATCTATACAGCATCTTCTAGAGTCTAGATCTTTTAGCATTTCCTTGGAGACAGTAAAGGTAGGGAAAATAAATAATTAGCAAATGGGGTAGACTCTGAAGTAGTAGAAGGGTTAATGTCTCCTTTTGATAAAATCATAGTAGGATTGGGGAAGAAAAGGTGTTAGTGGTTGAACCTAGTGTATTCTAATTCATGAGGAGAGAGGGTATGGGAAGAATACAACTGAAAGGAAGGGGAAGATGAAGAAAATGAAATGGAAGGGAATATAAGAGGCAGATAGACCCCTGTCAGTCTAGAGAGCTAAGAGAACTGCCTAGATATACAAACTACCCCAATCACCACAATTTCTGAGTAATGAGAGTAATAAGCCTATCTCAGATTGAGAGGGTGTATGAATTAAACATCCAGATCATTAGAAGAATTTGACATTTGCTATATTACATATGGAAACTTACTTTGGTCATTAAGTACCAAAAAAAAAAAAAAATTCCTATTCATTTCAAGACTAAATGCCACATTCTCTTAAAGATCTCCTAACACTTACAAGACTAAACAAAAGATAATGCTGAGCCAATTAAAGCAATAATTTTCCCAGACAGCCATAATATTCCTTTTCTGTGAAACAATTGTTAAAATTGTTAGGAGTTTGTGCTCTCTCTCGCTCTCTCTCTCTCTTTCTCTCTCTCTCTCTCTCTCGTTCTCTCTTTCTCTCTCTCTCTCTGTGTGTGTGTGTGTGTGTGTGTGTGTGTGTTTCTCTGTTTTTTTTTAAAGGAGCATTTCTCAGAACAGCTTTGGGATTCTGAGATTTACACAGCAGAACTGACACCAAGAGTGTTGCTAGAGGAAGCTCAATAGCATGCCAACAGAGAAGACCACCATAACTTCCAAATGAATAACTCCAAACTAACCAAGTTGGAAAGTAGGTTTATTTGTTGCAGATTTAAATTCCAACCCACATCAAACATACTTAAATAGAATATGTTAGGAAGTAGAAAATAATTTATGCATGTATGAGATACATACAGAGAAGTACATGGAACATGAACATTCCTATGTTAACAGTTCTTAAGAGGACTATACATATTGATATTGTGGGAAATTCTATTCCTCCTTCCCTTCCTACCTCGCAACAAAAGGAAAGATTATTGTTGCCACCACCATCTGGAACACCTTTTCCTCTCCACCATCATTTTGACTCAAGCCTCCCCCTCCATACCTCAGGAAGCCTCTTGATCTCTAAAGTCCTATGTCCACAGCTGTTAGCTTTCCTAGGGTATTTGGAGTGGATTCTCCACCCTTGAAGCCTTCATTTCTGGTCTCTTTCATGCCATTTGGATAATTCTGGCAGAAGGACATTCACTGCCATGGCAAAGAGTTTTCTTAAACCAATAAAGTCAATAGCCTTGGGAAAAAATGATATATTTCAAAGTGAAATACCATAGCTACATAGGGATTAAATCGTTCCTTTAGTATTTGCATGGTTTTTAAATGGAATACAGGCAGTGTGATATGCTGGATGGAACTCTGAATTTGGGCTAAGGAAAACCTAGGTTCAAATCCTATCTCTTTGACACTTAGCTGTATAGTATGTGGCAAATCCCTTAATCTCTCTGAGACACAATTTCATCTCCAATAAGAATACAGACAATAATAACTACAGAATCTACCATATGAGGTTTGCTGCAAGATTTTAATGAGAAAGATAATCAACAAGCATCTATGAAATGCTTAGTATGTACTAGGCAGTAAAGACAGAAAGAAAAGGTAAAATAGTCCCTTGCCCTCAAGGATCTTGCTTTCTAGTGGGAGAAACAACACATATATACACACATGTATAACATGTAAGTCAGTCATGTGTGTAAAGAGCTTTGTAATCTTTAAAGGCCTAAAAAATTTAATTTTAATTTTGAATTTAACATAGCTCTACCCCTCTAAACATAGGAAAACTTAAGTGCACAGGTGATAATTCCTTATACTCTCTACTTTATGAAGAGACTGAATTGAAAAAAAAGTTTGTTTTTAAGTTAGATGTTTAAAATTTGAAGCAAAATTTCCCTCAAAGTCATATAAATTATAGGTTCCCAGGTCAGTTCAAGGAATCATATTTAATGCGCAATGCAATTTAAGTAATATAAATAGTAGCATTGAATTAAAATAATTTTAATATTACTCAACTCTGATCTATGAGAGGAGTAGAGAAGAAATGTTAAGCATCTTTTTCTGTTGGGAAAAAAAGAGGTAGAAAAGTATAGGCTAGAAGAGAGGTGTCAAACTTGAATCTGGGTAGCCCAAACAGATTAAAAAGTAATTGCAAAATGTTTAACAAAATAAACAAAAATGCAATACAATAAAGATAATGTTAATTTTTGGGTTTTAAAGTCAATATTCAGCCAAAAGGATCCATCTCTATTTGAATATGACACCACTAGGCTAGATAAGAAGAGTCAAGTCACTTAAAACTTCTTTCATTAATTTTTCTCTACTGTAAGTGATATGTATCTTCTTTCACAACATGTTATCATGGAAATATGTTTTATGATAACACATGTACAAACTATATCATATTATCTCCTGTCTTGGGGGTGCATGAGGGGTAAGAGGGAGGGAGAGAATATAGACCACAAAATGTCAGAAAACAATCATTAAAAGTTGTACAAGCATCTCAAAAACTTAAATTAAATCATGGGTCAACACTGTGCCATGGCAGCCAAAAAATTGACTGCAATCTTAAACTTCATTATTAGAGTATCCAGTGTCCAGGACTCATTAGGTAAGAGTCCTGCTCTTCTCTGCTCTGGAATTCTACTTGTGGAATATTACATTCAGTTATGGGTGCTGCATTTTTTAAGGAAGAACATTCACCAGCTGGAATTTGTCTAGAGGGCAACTAAGATGATAAAGAGCTCAAAATGATGTCATAATATAATTCATCCAAGGACATGAAAATACTTATCCGGGAGAAGATAAAACTAAGGGAGGGAGACATAATAGTTGTTTTTAAGTATATGAAAGGTATATCTAAAAGAAGGATTAAACTAGTCTCACTTGGCCCCAGAGGTTAAAAGTACAGAAGTAGGTGAAAGCTGAAGAGAGGTAAGTAATATAAGAAAAAACTTCCTAATAATGAGGTTTACCCAAAAGTTAAATGACCCACTGCCTTTTTTTAATGACAGAAGGAAATCAGATTAAGTAGCTTTCAAATCTGTGACTGATAGAAACTCCTTAATGAAACAAAAGATAGAAATTATTACAAAAGATTAAAAAAAGAATTTTGATAACATAATGTTGAAAAACTATTTCACAAACAAAATCAATGCAACTAGGATAAGAAGAAAAATAGTTAATTGGGGGAGGGATTGTTTTTATATCCATTTTAAAGGGTCTGATATACAAGATATTGAGGGAACCAAAAATGTGAAACCAAGAGCCATTTCTAAGAGATAGATGGTGAAGAGATGTAAGTAGTAATTCTTAAAAGAATTATACACTATTAATGACCATATGAAAGATGACTCTAAATTGTGAGCAGTAAAAATAATACAAATGAAGTTTCCCCACAAACCCTGCAAATTGACAAAGATGACTCATCCATTGGGAACCAATCAGAGGGATTCTGTGTGTTTTCTAAAAAGGAAATATTCATGTCCTCCTTCATGTTAGGTGCCCTTCAAATATTCCTTGCAAATGTTTATGCTCTGTAATGTCAGCAAATTGATGAAGGAACTCTTCCAGTTGATCAGGGGCTCCCTCATCACCCCTCAAAGATATAACATTGTTATTGACTACATACTACATTTGATTCCCTACAGTAGCCTCTCCAAAGATTAGAAAACAAAAGGTGACAATAAAAGTAAAAACAAAATTAGATCAAATCAGTCAGCTTAGAAGGTAAAGTTCTATGTTATTGGAGGGCTTAAGGAAACGGTTGGAATTTGTCTGGCAAATGGTGTTTGGTCATTCTCAGTTGTATTCTACTCTTTGTGACCCCATTTGGGGTTCCTTGACAAAAATATTGAAATAATTTGTCACTTTCTTCTACAACTCATTTTACAGAGGAAGAAGTGAGACAAATAGGGTTAAGTGACTTGCCCAGGGTCAAACATTTGGAAAGTGTCTGAGGCCACATTTGAACTCAGAAAGATGAATCTTTCTGACTCTAGAACCAGGATTCTATCCTATGTGCCAGCTAGATGCCTCTGGCTGGCAATTAATAGAATATATTCCTATTCAAGTTAGTCTAGATTGTCTCTGAGAGTTCTTTCAGATACAAGATTCTGTGATGCTGAGAAATGGGCAAAGTAGAAATTGGGTAGAGGATAGACTGGTCAGATAGCTCATTAACCTGTATGGGAAAACTGAGTCATGATAAAACCTAGAACAAATTCACTTGTGAGAAGAAGAGAAACTCAAATAAAAATCTTTGGAAGAGGGGACAGCATGTGAGCCAGGATAAAACAAACCATAAAATATGGTGATGGTCCTTGGATGATGGGGCAGGGAGGAAGGAAATATCAAAAGAGTATCCCCCATGATTGTGCCACAAAGGGGGCCACCTCTATAAACCAGAGGATCACTGGTCATTAGATGTCAATGGTTTGAGGAAACATCACCCACTCCCCAGAAAGTGTGGTTACACACTAGGAAAGAAATCTGCCACTAGGACCACATGAGCTCCTTTGTCAAAACCTCTTTCTCCTTCCTGGTGATGGTTCTAGGAGGAAAGACTGAGTAGCTGAGAAAGGAAGTGGGAGCTGAGGCAGTTCTTCAACAATAACATATAACATGATAACAAATATAAGAGGTCTCAGTCAGAAAGGAGAAAACTGGAAAGTAAATATCACCAGAAAGGGGCAACACACACACACACACACACACACACACACACACACACACACGCGCGCATGCATGCACGCACATGCGTGCACACACACCCCCTTTGCTTCATTTTCTTCTTCTTTTTCCATGACACTCACATGATCCAATTTTGGCAGTCACTGCGTATTACCCAACAGTACCCTTACTTAAATAGGCATCATCTTTCTCTCTCTGTAATTTAGTTCATATGTCATCTTCTCCTTTGGGCACTTTTAAGTGTAGGTGGACCATAACTGAATTTCGATTTTTATGTTTAGGTGCTACTCGAGTATCAAGGGTAAAATCAGGGAGAAAAGAATTTCATTTTCAATTATGACATAATTATTTATGGAAAAAATGTCTTGCTGATTATAATAAGAATGAAACAATTTGGATCATTCATTATATCCACAAGTATTTTTAAGTAACTACTAAGTGGCAGACACTTTGCTAGGTTCTACTGAGATGAAGACAAAAATCAATAAATCTCTTTCATTAAGGAACATGTATTTCATCAGTGTTTGGCAATGTGGACACATGTAAATAGATATGAAATCTATAAAAAATAATTGCAAAGTATTATCTAGGAGGTAGAAAGGCATCAGCAGGTATTGGGGAGGGGAGAATCAAGAAAGATGAATGAGGTCGATTTGAGCTCAGTTTTGAAGAAAACTTGGGGTCTTAAGAGGAGGGATGAGGAGGAGGTCTCTGGAGCATGGGAGACAGTGCATACAAAGGCACTGAATAGTAAAGATAAAGTCTTGTGGAAGGAAAAAGGAAGAAGGCCAAAGTGAAGGGGGAGTGCTTGAAATTTTACAAAGGGCTTTCCACATGACAGTCCTATGAGGCAGAGGAGCCACAGAGAGATTAAGTGACTTGCTGAGAGTCACATAGCTAGTGTCAGCCAGGACTTAAATTCAAGTCTTTTCCCATTACAAATTGTCAGAGTATTATAACAATAAAGTAAATGGTGCCCGTCATCACTAAAGTCAAGCAGCACTCCAGCCAAAGAATGATGGCCAATTAAAATAAGCTATTTGTGTCTAGTGGATCAGCACAAGATGAAATATCACCTAAGGTGAATTAAGACCTGGGCTTGGAAGGCCATCTATTGACTAGCATCTGCCATGATTTATCATAATTTACATCTATTTGTGAAATAAAGTAAGAAAGGGATTCCAGAGGACTGTTAGTTTCTTGCTCTCTCCTGATATTCAATTTCATTTCAGAATTCAAATAGATCTTAGTAGTTATCTAGTACAACCTGTTGTTCAACCAGAATCCCCTCTTTACTTAACAAGTGGTCATCAGCCTTTGCTTGAAAGCCTCCATTGAGGGGGAAATGACATTCAAAGGCAAACTATTCTACTTGTATACAGATGTGATTGTTATGGAAGGTTTTGTTGTTCGCTTTTTTCTCTGATATCAAGCACACATTTGCCTTATTGTAACTTGTTTCCATTGATTCTAGCTCCTTTCTTGGGTCAGGCATAATGCATCTAAACCCTCTTTTATGTGAGGGCCCTTCAAATCCCAAATAAAGCTATACTGTTCTCCTTACAGCTTTCCTTCTCAAGCCTAAATATCCCCAGCCCCTTAGATGAATTTGAAGTCTGTCCTAGTTGCCTTTACTCTGAACTCTCTCCAAGTTGCCAATGTCCATCCAAATATGTAGCTCCCAGAACTAAACACAGAACAGAAGAATTTTAAGCTATGGTCTGGCCAAGGTGAAAGGTAGTGGGAATAATATCTAGTTATTTCTATTCCACATTTCTTAATTCAGGGTTAAGTTTTATTTTAAAAGAAACAGTTGAAAAATGAGTTAACATAATCTTAGAATTTCCAAGGGATTTTAGATATCTTCTAGCTTGAGGATTCTTAAACTTTTTTATGACTTGCACCCCCTTTGGAAATCTGTTGAATCCTATGGACCCCTTCTCAGAATAATAGTATATGTGTGTATGTATGTGATTTAATTTCCAATGGAAGAAAATAATAAATTCCAAATAGAGTTTAATGAAAATAAAGATGCAATATTTTTCCTAAGGTGACAGATGACTTCTGTGGATCCCAGATTAAAAATCCTGATCTAGTCCAATATCTAATTTTATATATGGGAAAATTGAGGTCCAGAAATATGAGGATCTTGTGTTCATTCCCACAACTGGTGATCAGCAGCAAAAATTAGATAGTAAGTGAGTCCCTTTCTTTCTGGACCAGTTGAAGGAGAAAAATCTAAATATGATTTTTTTACTAGTTATCTTAGAATCCAAATCTATCCTTCCCACAAAAAAAATCCTCCCTCTCTCTTCCTTCCTGAGACTGAAAACAAACTAAGTTCTACTTTCATGAGAAGGATTTTGGACCTCTAGATGCAAAGGGCAGTTACTTGCTAATCATTCTTCACACATGAGTAGTAATGAGAAGGCAGTGGCCAAGCATTAGTCCTATTCTGCTAGGGAAGGGATTAGGTGTCTGTCCTGCAAGGCCATATAAGTCTTCAGGTCAAAGATGGGGCTGGCTCTGATTGCTGTCAAGTCCCAGGTATGGTTATCCCACTGAACAACACTTCCCCTTACTGTGAAAAGATGCCATCTGTTAACATATTGGTGCCAAGCTTTATTATTTTTTTAAAATGCCACAAACTATTTCCTTCCACCTCTTTGGAAGTTGAAGCTTTTACTTGTCAAATCCATTTTCTCTACCCAACTCAATTCCTCGTAAGTCTTAGAACTCAGAGTATCTGTCACCCAACATTGAGAAATCCATTCTGAATTGGATCTTTATATAGCCACACTGCACACTTTGAGAAAGGATTTCACTCTCTTGGGGAAGCCCATAATGCAATCATCCCCATGAATCAGTTCACCCTTCCTCTTCACCCCTGTTCCTGTCTTCTCTTTTAAGACTCTTATAGAAAAGGGGGTCTTTTCTAATAGCGTATATGTACATGTATAGACTGGATATAATATTATGTATGCATTATGCACACATATAATACATAAATATATACTATAATATATATGCACATATATAAATATGAATACTATATGCAGATTCATAGATATTAAACACAGATATATACACATATTCGTGCGTGTTTTTATAATTAAAGAACTTTTACATCTCAGAATGTTTTCTAGAGATTTAGGAGCTGATCTTCCAGAGAGTAGTTTGGGCTCATCCACAGTTGGTTGGAAAAGTGGAACTCTCAAGTATTTAGGAGAGGAGGGAGTGACGTGGTGCTTTTCCGTGAAGGCAGGAAGGTTCCGGTCCCTTTGGGCCAGGCGTCCCTCCCTGGGCAAAGACTTCCTGCAGTGCCAAGAGTACTGTATGTGTCAGTTGCCAGCTGAACAGTCAATTCTCTTTAGAACTCCAGCTCCAGGCAAACAAGTATTTCAAGCAAAAGAAGGGCACCATGATCTATGTGAGTCTCACGGAATTAAAGAAGGCACTAAATTCACTCCAGTTACAGAACAGTGGGAAGAAAGACAGATGAAGAGGTGAATGTGTTTCCCACTTATCAGCTGCTCTTCTGAGGCCAGTTTCCTATTGCTGGAGCCCCTGTCTTTTCTACCTCTCCTGGGCTCATGCTTACTTTTTCCCCTTACTCCCCTGACTTCTGAAACCACAAGCATAAGCAAAATCGGCATGATTTTGTGTAGCCTTCCCTCTAAGGGAGACATTGGGCACTCGACAATAAACACTTCTCTCACTACCCTCCCCTAGGCCTTGCCAAGAGTTTCCAGCTAACACAGAAGGCTTTAGTTTCCTTGAAATGCAAAGACAAACAGGGCACTGTGACTAGAAATTGGTAGTAAATTCCACAATTAGGGAGTGTAGTTGCTAAAAGCTCTGGCTCCAAGGGACCTGAGATTATACTGTGAACAAATTAAACTGCCTGCTGCTTCCAGCCTCAATGGGTGACTGGGGACATATGGTGACAAAAGATCGAGCAAATATATTGGGTGGAATCCATGGTGAGGAAGAGGGGAAAAAAAAGTTGTGGAAACTTTGAAAATGAGATAGAATCTTTAAATCTCCATTCCCACAAAGAGAGGTGAGAGGAGTCCTGACGTGGAAGATGCTGAAAGAACACTGGCATCTACCTGTCCTGTAGGTAAACTGTAGCCTGTTAACTATATAATCTGCACTCCCACAAGAGGAGAATTGCCATTCTCCAGCCTCCAAACAACCAAGCATTAATTAGCCTCTTTCAATCTTTCTTGGTTCTGCTCGAGTCTCAGCCTGGTGATATTTCATAAATAAGATACAGTTCTAGTAGGAGACCTACGAGGTACAGAACTTCCATTGAAGGATCTGATGACAATATAGCAGTGAAGGCCTCTCTATTAGGAGATGTACCTATTAAGAAATGTTCATCAAAGGGAATTGCCAGCATGAACTCAGAGCCAAGTAACAGAATTCCCATTCCATTAAATCAGCTAGGTTATGTGGTTGAGTTTCATATACCTAGCAAGAACCTAAACTGAAATCTAATCATTTAATTGAAGAATTAAATCAGCTTTGTCTGAATAACAGTTGAAAGCAAAGCTAGTTCCCAGAAGAAAGGCAGTGGCATATTTCTTTTTAAAGTGCTCTTTCTCTAAATGTCTCACCAAGGAAAATTGCTGAGGGAAATTAGCCCAAAACTAGTGCCCCAAGAATTAATGTTCTAAGAGCTAATACCAAAAGCGCTTATTAATATAACAGAGATGATAGAGGTGATATGACACTCATGGCAATGGACATGTGAATAACCTGAATTAATAACAATGTGATGATAATAATAGCATTTATATAGCACTTTAAAGTTTGCAAAGTGCTTTATATATGGAATTCTATCCCAAAGCTAGAAGCAGATATTATCACAATAGCAGAAGAAACAAGTCTTCAGGGTCCCCAAATACTAAGTGCATTTTAACAAAGCAAACCCACCAAACATTCAAATAACTCAAATTATTGGACCATATATTGTTTAGGTTAAAAAGAAGATAGAAAAATTAGTGTGATTATAAAATAATTTTCAGACAAGTTTTCAAGGATGGTTTCCAGAAATCAATCTCATTACTTCATAGCCAAATTATGCATATATATATATATATACATATATATATATGTTTATAGGTGCATTGGATTTAGAGTTTGAAGATACTTTAAAGGTCTTCTGGTCCAACCCCCTCATTTTACAGATGAGGAAACTGAGATCCATACAGAATAAGTGACTCATTCTTATGTGGACAGTGAATAGCAAAGATGGGAGCTGAACATAGTCACAAAACTGTATTAGGGCGTTTATAGAACAATATCCTACAAAGGAAAAATATGTATTTAAATATTTAACAAAATGATAAAAGTTCATTTCCAAAGTTTCTTCTAGCCTTAAATCCAAGGATCTTATGGTCAATTTTCCCCTTCCTCCTGATTCTTTCCTTGATTTCCAGATCAGCCAACCAGGTTCTCAAAGGCTTTCCAGGGGATTTGGCAATTGGAAAGAGCCAGCTATCAAGAAATAATCCTAAACCTAGTTTTCACTCTAGTCACACTTAGGTATAAGACAACCAGCCAGCCAATTTAAGAAGAGGGGATTGGGAGGGAATGAAGCAAGCAAGGTGGTTCAGGGGATAGAGTGCTTACCCTAGAGTTAGCAAGACCTGAGTTTGAATCTAGCCTCAGACACTTACTAGTTGTGTGACCCTGGGCAAGTTATTTAACCCTCTTTGTTTCAATTTCCGCATTTATTAAATGAGCTGAAAAAAGAAATGGCAAACCATTCCATTATCTTTGCAAAGAAAATCGAAATGGGGTCATGAAGAATTGGATTCAACTGAACAACAACAACAGTGGGATGGAAGAAACATCCATTAATAAGGGAACGGAGGAGGAGTGACCATCAAGAAGGAAAAGATAATTGTTTTCAGGTACACCATTTTATCAACATGCAACTATCTTAAAATTTAAATGAACCTGAGTTGGCCACATTCAAAAGATCCTTAAGTAATATCAGCATATTTTTCTATCTGTGATGAGCTTTAAATCTTTATTGAAATTTCTCAAATAAATAAACTGGAGCAAAGTAAATTGACAGTTGCATGTATAAATTTACCTCAACCCCTTCCCACAATATACAAACATGTTCACACATATACACATGTGCACATACATCTATGCACATCCATGCATGCACACACACACACACATACAATTTCTCCAAGACTTAGATAGAAAGCTTATATTTGAAACCTGGGAGGCAGGAAACAAATACTTGGTTGAAAACAGGTACTTTCAGCAAGTCATTATTTCAGGCTTAAAATTAGGAGAAATGATTCTAGATTGGAAGAAAAATAAATTAATTCTTCCTTGAATGACTGCTGTCATGACTGGGAAAATATTCTCTCAAGTACCAAAAAAAGAACTGGCTTAAATTTAGATCCCTGAGTATAGCCCTTTGATTAGATTTCTTGGCAAACAAAGAAAAGAAAAGAAAATTCAAGGACCCACTAATAGGCAGACCAATCTTTCTTTTCTGGCAATGTTTTTTAGCAGGTCGATAATTGTGGTATGTTTCTACCACCAATGAACATGTACTAATAACCCTAAATAGGGAAGAATTGTTAGAAAATTCATTAAATATTAGCATTTTATATTTATATTGTCACCTCTAATAATTAAGTTGTTTGAGCTGGACTCCTTGCGTCTCTTCAGTTGCTATAGGATACCAGGACATAGATAGCTCTTGTTCTAAATTAAAATGTAAATAAACAAACTGAATTCTTCACAGAACCTTTCCTCCATTGATTTATATTTTAGTACTTCTGAAAATCAGCCTGACCTCAAAGCTGTTTTGGTTGAATCAAACAAGTAATCATTACAAACTCTTCATTAAGAGGTAGACATTATGCTAAGCATGGCAGATGCAAAGGAAAAAAAATAAAAATAGTTATGCCCTCTAAGAACTTACATCCTAGTGGAGGAGACTAAATAGGTAGACAGCTACAAATATCTATCTATAGACATACACATGTGTAATTAAACATAGATTCATACTTGCATATATGTAGGCTTTATATGTGTGTACTATATATACATGCATATACACATGTATATATTGCAAATCTTGTGTGTGTGTGTGTAGAGATCATTTTTTAAGTTAAATACAGACTATGTTAGAGAGAGAGAGAGTCTGTGTTTAAACACTTAACAAAATGATGAAAAATATTTTCAAAGTTCCTTCTAGCTCTAAATCTTATGATCCTCTATGATCAATGATCTCCTTTCTTGATTATATATTCTCGTATATACACACAGACACAGACACATTAGATTCATAAAATAGTTTCAAGGTAACTTTAGAGAGAAAGGAATCAGCTTCTGGGAAAGTCATCTGATGGAAGCTGGTATTTAAAAAGCCATGGATTCTAAGAGGGAGATATAAAGAGGGAGACCATTTCAGGTATGGTGGACATCCAGCAAAAAGTCTCAGAGGTGGGAGATGGAGAGTTGTGCATAAGTAGCAGCTAGGAAACCAGCATATCTGAAAAAATAGGAAAGAACCATGCTATAAAGGACATCAAATGCCATATTCAAGGGGGAAAAGTGATGCAATATGATAAAAAGGGACAATTTATGCTATGTAAAAAAAAAGATGAGTGGAGTCTTTAAATTATTGTTTAGGAAATTTGCTTTCAATTAATCTCTGGCTAAATTCTAGAAAAGATTATTTATAGGTGATCCAAAGGATAATAGGGATCTACTGTAGTTAATTAAGAAGCATGACATAGTTAGACCTTTTTGGAAAATCAGCAGTTGTGTGAAGGACAGACTGAAATGAAGAGAAACTTGAGGAAAGGAGATCAAAGAGAAGACAACAGTTCAAGTGAGAGATCCTAAACTAGGGTGTTGGCTATATGACTAGAGAGGAGACAGACCTATGTGAGAGATGATGTGGAAACAGAAACGTGACTTGGTACCCTAATGTGGCTGTTAGGATCAAAGGGTCATGGGGCTAGATTTGGGAGAAATATGAGGGAATCACAGATTCCAACATTCTTATTTACAGATGAGCAAATTGAGAACTAAGTAACTTGCATAAGGTTATGCCTATTAGTGCCACAATTGGTACTGAGAACGTTTAATTTCAAATCTATTATTTGATGTTACCAGGTTGCCACTTCATTAGACTCCATTTAGAACGAGCCCATGGTATACATGGTAGCTAATGCTGCTTTGCACGTTCCTTTCTTACTATATCTTTAATTTTTTTAATGACAAACAATAATTATCAGTAAACAGGGATATTTTAGTATACAAAGAACAAAACGATTATCTACGAAAGTGAACTTCTGATAAGTAGTTTGGTCTTTTAAAATATGTATCAGATTTAATATGTATATAACCAAATTGTACTTTTTGTGATTTCTCCTGAACTAATTTTGTTTTCTTATATGGATTGATGACAGCATTTTTTCTTTGAAAACTACACGTTTGAGGCAGGTGGGTGGCTCAGTAGATACAGATATGCCTGGAGACAGATAGTCCTGGGTTCAAATTTTACCTCAAACACTTCCTAACTGTGTGACTCTGGGCAAGTCATTTACCCCCAGTTGCCTAGTCCTTATTTCTCTTCTTCCCTGGAATAAATGTAGAAGGTAAGGGCTTTTTAAAAGGAACGAAAAGAGCAAAGAAAAGAAGAAAACTTACAATCTTTGATCACTTGTCTATTAGGGGATGGATTTTATTCTTACACATTTGTATCAATTCCCTCCATATCTTGCCTGTTAAACTTTTATCAGGTAAATTTGCTAAAAAGAATATTTCTCATTTAACTATTTCTCTTTCAATTCTAACTTTGTTCATATGGCTCATTTGAAAGCTTTTCAATTTTATGTAATCAAAATTGTCTTTATGTTCTATGATCATCTTTTTTCTTGTTTAGTTAAAAATTCTCTCCTTGGCTATAGGTTTAAAGGGAATTTCTTTCTCTATTCTCTTTTTTTTAATCCTATGGCCTTTTATATTTAGGTCATGTAGCCTTTTAGAGATTATTATGATATATGCTGTGAACTGTTGATCTAAACTTAATTTCTACCAGATTGTTTTGTAGTAGTTCATGTGCTCCTTTGGCAAGTCATTTAACCTTTCAGTGCCCCCAGGTAAACTTCTAAAGGGATAAATTATAGATGAGTTGCTGATCTGACTTGGTAGAAGGCGTTTCCACATGATGAGTTACTCATACTTATAAAAAATCATAGTCACAAACCAAACAAACAATTTAATTCACTCAACCACCCTCTACTGAGTATTTACTACATGAATCCACTGAACTCAGTCATCTCGGGTCTGAATACCACTTGCAAATCTCTGATAGCTATTAAGTCAGAAAAACTTGATTTCCTTAATTTATAAGGCATTATGGTTTCATTCAAGAAAGAAAATGCATCACAACATTCTTGCAAAGAGAATCTAGAAAATGTCCATTGGTACTTCAACATGAGATTCAGAAAGTGAAAAAAAATAAAGTTAAAAGAAGATATTCTTTCCTAAATATTTGGATTTAAATGGTAAGAATTACAATATTTCATTATGTAGAAGCATGTTAGAGTATTGTACTTGTAGTCAGAACACCCGTGATGGATGTAAGGAAAAAAAGAGGGATGCAATGAGACAAAAAGGGCAAAAGTTATGCTAATTAAAATAAAAAGCTGAATGGAGCCTTTAAATACAGACTAAGACTTCAATTAATCTCTGATAAAATTCAAAATGGATTAGTAAATAAATGGTAGGTAACTAAAAAAGGAGGAAGTGATTACAAAGAGCCAACATGGTTTAGTCAAGAACAAATTATAGCACCTTATATTTATTTCCTCTTCAGATAAGATCAGTAGGTTAGTACAGGGTAATGCTGTACATATATGTATGTGATTTCTTTTAGATTTTGGCAAAATATTTGACTAAGTCTTTCCTGTTGTTTTTTTTTGGGGGGGAGGGAGAAATATGGGCTTATATTAGCTGTTAGTCCATCCACCAAACAATATCTGGAGTTATATGACTTGGCTAGATCAGTGATGTGCTGGATCAGCCAGGTCATACAGCACCTGAAAAACAATTGCTAAATTTTCAATGAGAGCATTTATACCTCTAAAATTGATAAACACAACAAATCAGAGCTTAGTTTGTTGTCTTATTAATTGTCTAAACTTTAAAAAGTGATAGATAAAATGCTAATGATGCAGATTAAACTTAAAAAACTGTAACCAACTTTGTTGTTTGGTTATCAGAGAGTCAACTGTCAAACATTCACCGTCCCATCACTGGGTTGGCCCCAAAGATTAGTTACCAATGGTTTGGGGTGACTTTTGAAGGATATCTCAAGAATTCCCCCAATGTTCTTGCCTTGCATCTATGGTATTTAACATTTTCATCAATGACTTAGATAAAGATGACATGCTTATCAAACTTTCAATGATTTCCAGAGCTAGGAAGGATAGCAAACAAAAACTGGGTATCAGCTGAGACCTAGAAAGATCTTGATAGACTAGCAGTGATGAGCAAACTTTAAAGAGGGGGCCAAAGGAAAGGAAATGCTCATCTGTCAGTCTGTGTCTAAGGCAACTCTTTAGAAATTTCATTGTATTGTATTCTACTCATTGTATTTGTCAGATTAGGAATAATGTTGCTTGGCTGGATAGAACATTTCAGGGGGCTGCATCTGGTCCATGGCCTGTAATTTGCCCATCACTAGACTAAGGTGAGTTTCATGGGAATCAACTCTTATCCTTAATTTTAAAAAATTAGCTTCAGAAATACAAAATGAGGAAGTTTATCTTCAGAAGGTCAGAGTGGGATATGATACCATAATAGCAGTCTGTGTGAGCAGTGAGGCTATAAGAAGAGCTAATGAGATTTTAGACTGCATGGAGAGAGCCACAGAAGTGATCCCACCTGGTTAGACCACATCCGGAGCACAGAGTTCATTTCTGGCTGCCGGATTTTAGGCAGAACATTGATAACCTAGAAAGCATTCCGAGGGGGGTGATCAAGATGGCGAAAGATGCTCAGTATATGAGGAATGATTGAAGGAAACGGAAAAGGAGGAGTCAGAGTGGATATGAGGGTTGTGTTAAAGCAGGGATTCCCAAAGTGGGCGCTACCGCCCCCTGGTAGGTGCTGCAGCGATTCAGGGAAGCAGTGATGGCCACAGGTACGTTTATCTTTCCTATTAATTGCTATTAAAATTAAAAGAAATTAATTTCCAGGGGGCTAAGTAATATTTTTTTCTGGAAAGGGGGTGGTAGGCCAAAAAAGTTTGGGAACCACTATGTTAAAGGATGTAAAGGTCTGTAATATTGAAGAGGGAAGAGTTATTCTACTTGACCCCAGGAGGAGAAAATAAAAGAAATAGATAAAAAATTACAAATAGAAACATTTAAGATTTGCGCAATATATATAATGTATATGAATATTCATACACATATGGGGAATATATGAATATACATATATAAGACTACATATTGTTAAATATATTCATATATACATAAGAATATACATGTACACATATATGCATATACATGTGTGTGAGTGTGTGTGTGTGTGTGTGTGTGTGTGTGTGGGTGTGGCCTTTAGAATCTGACCTATCCAAAAGGAGTATGGGTTTCCTTAGGAATTTTCCCTTACCAGAGATCTTCCAGTGAATTCGGTACTTTAACATCAGACACGGTACAGAGAGGATCCTTGTTCAGCAATGCAGTTGGAATTAATAAATCCTTTTAATATTGAGATTTTTCAACCCTATGATTCTTATTTAACCCCTTGCTCCCTCCCATACTAACTCTATAGGCAACTCCTTCTCTCTAGGTTTAATTTCTCATCTGTAAAACATAATACAATAAAATCTGACAAATACTTGAGGACCTACTACTTACAAGGCACTCCATAATGCATTAGAGACAATCATGTGGAGACAATCATAAAAGGAAAAAGAACAATTGCCCTCAAGGAGCTTACCTTCTATTCTAGAGGATTCAGCATGTAAACAGATAAGCAAAAATATGAATATCTGAAGAGGCAGAGAGCCCTGACCAGTAGGAGGATCAGGAAGAGTTTATAGAGGAAGTGGCACATCAACCGAGCCTTGAAGAGAGCTAGGGATTAAAAAATGGAGATGGGAGTATTTAAAGACAAAGCAAGAGGAGATGAAATGCCATATTCAGGAAAGAGCAAAATGGAGCCAATGTACTACTACCGCTATGTTGGGAGGTTGAGAATATGAGATCAGAATATAGGTACATCTGTGTGTGTGTGTGTGGGGGGGGGGTATTTGTTGTAATTCAAACTCTGGCTCAAGTTGTATAGGAAATATATTCATATACATATGTAATACGTGCATCACCTAGACTTACATGTATAGGCACACATATGTGCATGTGTGTGCATGCACACGTATGTGTCCACATGTGTTCACACACAGATACCCCTGGGTATCTTAATAACCATAAAGCATTACGTAAATAAATACTAATAAATAGTTATAGACACAACCAAGTCATTTTCAGATTGCAAAAGAGAATATAAAAGATCAGGAAAACAGTCAAAAAACCAGGCAAGAGTTTTTCCATAGTGGCTCCCTCAACCAGAATGCATTTTTATCCTATCCCAGAACACAAATCTCCCTTCAGCCACAGTCTTCAAAATAAAAAGCAAAGTCCCTAAATATTTGGTGCTTCTGCCATTTTTCTAGCCAAGTGGATGTTTTTCTAGTCTCCTCCCTAGGACCACCCAAACAAATCTTGGATCTGGGACACAAAAATGTGCAGGATTTCAGATCCCCTCTGATTCTTCCTAAATTCAAGCTGATTTCCTCTGGCACAGTAACTGGGAGAGAAAAGAACAGCACAATGTAATCTCCTTTTATAATCTCCTTAATTTTATTTTAGCTTTCACCCACACAGGACACTCCCCAAAAGACAATCTGTTCTAAGAACAGCTCAGAGTATAGTTTCCTAGGAAGAGATGGGGGATAATGGGAGAGAAGAATGTTAGGGCTCTCTCTGCCTCTTTCATCTTCATACTAAATACTTGCAGGGTCTTTTTCTATGAATTATTCCTTTGTCAGATAAAATTCAATCATTGACTAGACTGTGTAAACATAGTTAAAGAAAAGGGAGTCTAAGACTGGGCTTTCCATTGTTTTTTGTAACTAGGTTGGCATTCAGAAACATTTCAAAGTAGACTAGATTTGCCTTTGCTGTTCTCCTGAAGTCACCATTCAGCTTCTCTTCCCTGCCTTTCTAAATTCTCTTCTAGTGATCAAGTGATCCCCAGGTAATTCCTTAAGGTAGTAACTCTCCTTGGGGACATTTTCATTTGGATAAGTAGCCTTAAAAATCAAAAGGAATGAATCCCTAAAAGTGAAATTTCAGGCTCCATGAGAGAGAGTAGGACATATAGTTACCCCAAACACCTAAAATAGAACCTAGGTGGTCAATTCTTCCATGTACTGTTTTTTAAAAGCCTTAACTTCCATCTTACAATCAGTACTACATGTTGTTTGTAAGACAGAAAAATGATAAAGGCTAGGTAAATAGGGTTAAGTGACTTACTCAGGATCACACAGCTAGGAAGTGACTGAGGTCAGATTTGAACCTAAGACCTCCTGTCTCTAGATCTGGCTTTCTATCTGCTGAGCCACCCCACCCCCACCCCTTCCCCATGCTATGAAAGATATCTCCAACTTGAAATCAATTTGTTCAGTTTCTCTAGGGATTAAACTATAGGAATAAACTCCTAATTTTTCTCCTTATCTCTCTTTCCAGTCTCTCCCCTTTCTAATCTATCCTTCAAGCATCTACCACTTAGATATTCCTAAGGCTCAGGTCTAACTATATAATTCCTTTCATTGCTTCCTTATTTTTTTAAATTACCTTACCTTCCGTCTTGGAGTCAATACCGTGCATTGGCTCTAAGGCAGAAGAGTGGTAAGGGTAGGCAATGGAAATTAAGTGACTTGCCCAGGGTCACACAGCTAGGAAGTGTCTGAGGCCAGATTTGAACCTAGGACTTCCCATATTTAGGCCTGGCTCTCCAAAAATCCACTGAGCTGCCCCCTGCTTCCTTATTTTTGATAAGAAAAAATCCAAAATTTTAGTGTGTTGCTTAAAGCTCTCTACCATTTAGCTCCCACCTACCTTAGAGCTTTGCCTTACATTGTTCTTTTTCACACATTATATATTCTTGGCCCTCTACCTTTTCGCCATAACTTGACATTCTGTCTCTTAGCTCATTGTATTTGTACAAGCTGTTCCCAAAGCCTGAATGTCTGGAATCCAGACATTCCATTGTCTACCTTTCAGAATCTTTACCTGCCTTCAAGGTTCAGATGAGGGGTCGTTTCTTCTATGAAATCTTCACTGATCTCTCCAATCATTAGCATTTTCCTCTTCTTTCTCCTACCTTCTATTTATTCACTTATTTATATCGTCCTCTTCTTCCTCTTACCTTTTATTTACATATATATGTATGTATATACATATATAGACTATGCATTTGTATGTCTACCAGTCTTGAGTAGACTACTTGACTAGATAATGCTCCTCAAGGGAAGAAATTTCATTTTTGTCTTTGCGTCATTTCAGTGCTTCCCAAATAGTAAATACTTTAAAAATATGTTTTGAATTGATGAACTTTTATTAAAATTTTTAACTTATTGGTTCTTTTAATTTTAATATATTAGGTGTATCATATCTATTAGGCTATAAACAAATTAGAATATTGGTTTTATTTATATATATATGTATGTAATAAAAGTAGTAAAGGAAATGTGTCAGCATGGGCTTGGGAAGGGAGAAGGAAAGAGTTAGAGGACATTCTCTATGCCAGTGATGGCAAACTACGGCCCATGGGCTGGATGCGGCCCCCTGAAATATTCTATCCAGCCAGGGGACATTATTCCTAATCTGACAAATACAATGAGTAGGATACAATACAATGAAACTTTGAAAGAGTTGCCTTAGAAACAGACTGACAGATGAGCATTTCCTTTCCATTGGCCCCCTCTTTAAAAAGTTTGCCCATCACTGCTCTATGCAAAGAAAATTTCTTTCCTAGTTCTTCTCATAGCAGTCTCCTTGGCATAAGAAGTATTCTCCAGACGCAGACAACAACTCTAATAAATATCTTTTCTGTACTGCAGGTAAGGTTCAGAAAGAATTAAGCTATAAAACATACTTTAGAGATAATAAAGTAATAGCATTGTCATTCTTTTCCCCACATCATGAAATCTAACAATGCAAATAGTCAAAATCTTGAAAGGCAACATATTTTAGCAGGAAAACAGTTTGAGAATAAAAACATCTGGGTGGCAAAGACAAGATGGTGGAATAGAGAAAGCATCCCCAACAAACTCTCCCAATATTCTCTTCTAAATGCAATTTTAAAATAACACATGAAATTGGATTGTGAAGCAACATAGCCAACAAAAGATCAGGTTGAGACATTTTTCTAGCTCATGACAAGGAGATGGAAGGAAAGGAATGTGATGCAGAGGTGAGGGTCAGCCTACAAAAAAATGAAGGCGATACCAGCGATAGGTCTCAGAGGTGTCTGTGGCAGCAACACCAGCATCAGGAATTCTCAGATGGTTAAGGGAACTGGACAACTGGTCAGAGAGAGATTACAGCATATCCCAAAGTTGACACTGAGTACGTGACTCTTTGGCAACTCCATTGTACATATACAGTTCTGGGACATGGTTTTCGGGCAGAGAGGAACATTTATGGCTGCTAAATATCAGGAACCCATGTCACAGTTCCAGAGAAGAGAGGAGTGCTAGTGCTTGCTATTGAATGGGCAATAAGGCCTTTCCTGGGTAAAAAACATAAACCAGGAAAGCAGTGACTGTACCTCTCACCTGATCACAGGAAGCTTATAGATTTCCAGAACTATCTCTAAAAATAGCAGTGAGAGAAAACCTGAAGTTTAGGACAGCCCCTCCCCATCCTTAGATGAGCAAAGTCCAATTTTGACATAAAGTTCAAAATCAAAATCAAGAAATAGACTGGATAGTGAGCAAACAACAACAACAAAATAATAATAATCTGACCATAAAAATCTATTGTGGTAACAAGGGAAGAACAAAACAAAAATCCAGAAGACAACAACATAAAAAACAGCTACAAGCTTTAAAGAAAAAAATACAATTTGGACATAAGCCAAACAAGAACTAGAAGAACTAAAGAAAGAGAAAAATAAACGATTGAGGAAACTTTTGGAAAAGAAATGAGAGCAATGCAAAGCAAATTATAAAATGATAATTAATGATGGTAAAAGAAGCATAAAAAATACTGAAGAAAATAACTTTAAAAGACATATTTTACCAACGGTAAAAGAGGCACAAAAGCTCACCAAAGAAAAGTACTTCTTAAAAAGCAGAATTGATCAAAAAAAAAGTACAAAAGCTTATTGAAGAACGAATAGATTAAGGGAGACAGGGGTCAGAAGCAAAACAGATGTTTTAGGAAGATCAGGATTAAAAGTGAGACAGCAAGATAAACAGAAGAAAATAAGATGAAGGAAAATATATCATTAATAATCATAATTTACCTATAAAAGGTAAAAGAATGGGGGTTTCCCCCCACTAAATAGAGGTCCCTTAGTGTGGCTTTAGTTTTGAGTCAGTGATGACCTAAACAGTTGTTCTGGCCTATTTTGTAGGTCCAGGAGTAAGCCACATCAGTCCTCTGTAAGTTTAACACAAAATCTGACTGCGGTTTGATGTTATTCAAATAAACAATGCTTACTTTATAAATAGCAGGATGGGTAGAGGACCAGGGTGAAAGGAGTTCCCTAAGCTACCAGGTTCTAGCTCCTCCCACTCAGATACTGGTCCACAAGGTCCCAACACCATTGGGCTTGGTCCCAACACCATTGGGCTACTCTGTTTACTCTCTCTATCTGCCTAAACCCTTCTAGATAACTAAAATCTGACTAGGTGGTCCAAAAATGAGAACAAAGTTCTGATTATAAGATTTTAGCTAGAAGCCAACAGGCTTAAGCTGAGAGTGGTCTGGTTCGGTGTATGGCAGACAAATTCTGTCCAGGCAACTTCTCTCATGCACATGAAATCTCCAGGAACCTGGTCTCAGCAATAAAATAAGATCAGGATGAGAGTCAGGATCAGGTAAAGAGTTTCTGGATTCCTGGATCTTCTAAGAGCTCTGCCAAAACCCATATAACCAATCAAAATGGCTACCAGAAGTTCCTTTTCCCCCCACTCTTCATGTCTCAAGGCAAAAAGGCCCCCTGGAACTCTCTGTCCTACTCCTTATCCTTCCCTCTCATTCTGGAATGAAACCCCAAATGATTCCAGGTGTGTGGTCAACTGCCTTTGCAAACAGTCTCTTCTACAAGGTTCTTACATGCCTTTTCCCCAACGTCTTTTGCAAGTTTGCCTTCGTCTATCTTTATTTTAACAAAGAAAAGCAGATAGTTGAATCCATTAAAAACCAACAATAAGTTGTTTGCAATAGACACACTTGAAACAGAAAGAACAAAGAAAGAGTCAAACCAAGGGGTTGGAACAAAAACTATTATGCTTCAGTTGAGGTAAAAATGACAGGGGTGGCAATCATGATCTCAGACAAAACAAAAGCAAAAATAGGTTCAATTAGGGAATGATCAAGGGATTATGTTTGCTAAAAGGTACCATAGACAATGAAGTAAGATCAATACTAAATCAAATGGCATAGTATAAAGAAAAAGTTAAATGAGGTACAGAAGGAAATGGACAGCAAAATTATTACATTTCCCTCTAAGAACTAGGTAAATCTAACCATAAAATAAATTAAAAAGAAGTTAAGGAGATGAAGAGAATCTCAGAAAAGTTAGATATGATAGATTTCTGGAGAAAACTGAATGGGAATAGAAGGAAGTATATCTTTTTCTCAGTTGTACATGACACCTTTAACAAAAAAAGTGACCATGTATTAGTGTGATAATGAGATTAAATCTACTCTGCCCATCTTTAGATTTAATCACCAAAGGTAAAAACATCCCCACTTAACTCACAGTTGGGTGATCTGTGACCCACGTGTGCTAGAATGAGTGACAAATTAGAATTTACTGACTGCCTCCTGGGCAGTTCTGAGAAAAGAATCTGTTGTGATTGGACACGTAAACTAAGAGGAGGCCACAGGAAGTGATGCAAAAGAGGCTCCTTTAAAAAGAGACCTCAGTGAGCTGGGCCCTCTCTTCTAGTTCATAACTGGGGCTTGAAGGAGCTTTGGACCTTGGTGAGATTCCACATGGTGAGTTTAAAGATTGAATCTTGCTCAACTTCTCTTAAGGAACTTCCTTTTAATAAAGACTCTGTGGCTGAAGCTTTTGCTTCGTTTGCCTGCAAGGCCCTTTGGGCCTCTGACTTTAAGGCCTTGGGATCAAGGCCGGATTTCCCTTGGCAGAGGGTTAATTAGATCTACCAGGATTGAACTAGGGGATCAGAGCAAATTACCTAGTGTGTTAGATTACTTATCCTGTCTTATCCTCTCTCTCATTTCCTTGTTTCTTCTCCCTCTCCTCATTTGTAAATAAACTTCCATAAAAGTCATTTTGACTTGAGGTTATTCTTTAATTGGGGATTGATAATTATTCAATCCCCCTGTGACCAACCTTTTAATATTAACCCAACAAAACCCCCTTTTTACCCCTTACATTAGGGCACAAAAATCTCACAGCTAAAGGCATTAAAGTAGAAATATTAAATGAACCCTTTTTAGACCATAATGCAATAATATGATATTCAAATAAAGAATATGGAAGCATCAATTAAAAATTCATTTGGCCACTAATGTGTGGTGGGAAGGAAGAGAAGCTGACAGCTTGGAACTTAAAAAGTAACAAAAATAAATAAATAAAATTTTGAATTGAAATTGGGAAAAGGTAAAAGGTTTAAAAAATACAATAAAAAATAGATAACATTAAAAATTAATTGTAAACTAAATAATTTAATTCTAAATAATGAGAGAGTCAAAGAATAAATTATAAAAACAATCAATAATTTCATTAAAGATAATGACATTAATGAGACAACACACCAAAATTTATGGGATACAGTGAAAGTAGTACTTCGGAGAAAATTTATAACTCTAAACAGTTACATTGTTAAGGGGGGGGGGGTAGTTAGGGAGAGAACAGATCAGTGAACTGAGTATGCCATTTAAAAAAAAAGAACAAAATAAAAATTCCAATTAAATACTGAAATAGAAATTGTGATAATCTAAGGAAAGATTAATAAAACTAAAAGTAAAAGAATTATTAAACTATTCAATAAAAACTAGGAGCTGATTTTATTTTTTTTAAACCCTTACCTTCTGTCTTGGAGTCAATACTGTGTATTGGCTCCAAGGAAGAAGAGTAGTAAGGGTAGGCAATGGGGGTCAAGTGACTTGCCCAGGGTCACACAGCTGGGAAGTGTCTGAGGCCAGATTTGAACCTAGGACCTCCCGTCTCTAGGCCTGGTTCTCAATCCACTGAGCTACCCAGCTGCCCCTATATTTTTTTTAAAAACAATAAGATAGATAAACCATTTGGTTGATTTGATTATTTTTAAAAAGCCAAATTACCAGTATCAAAAATGAAAAGAACTCATGAAGAAAAAAATCCTCCACTCCAGAGAGAGAACTGATGAACTGAGTGCAAATTGAAGCATAATTTTTTTTTTACTTCCTTTATTTCTCTTGCTTTTTTTTGCAACATGGCTAATATGGGATTAATACATTTTTAATATGTGGAAGAGGGGCTTGAAAGAAGTGGAGGATGTGGAATGGAATTTTCTTTTAATAAATATTTAAAATAAATAATATACATATTTTTAAGATCTAGGTTCAGTCCTGCTTCTGATACTGACTAGCTATGTGCTTTTATTAATGTACTTAACCTTTTTGGCTTCAGTTTCCCCATCAATTAAGGCTGTTGGACCAAATTGTTTCCAAGGTCTCTTCCAATTTGAAAATTTCATGAGTCTGTAATTCGTCTTATGACAAATTTGTCAGCTCTTGGTACAGAGGATCTCAGAACATTTGTATGAATTGAAACAAGACATCTTAGGGTCTCAAGAGTTGGAGAGGATTTAAGAAAGTGGCTAGTCTGATCTGTACTGGAAAAATAATGTCCTTGACAACATACTTCACAAGTAAGTACCCATCCTTTGTGTGAAGATCTCCTCTAGGAAGGCAGAATTCACTATTTCCCAAAGAAGCCCATTTTTCTTTGGAATAGTTTTAATTCTCAGCAAGTTTTTCTTTTCAAAAATCCAGACTTGCTTCTTTACAATTTCCATGCATGATTTTTCTTTGTTCTTTCTTCTGGGTCAACCCTTTAAAAGCTAAAAGATATCTATCATTACCTTTTATGTCTTCACTTTCAGTTGTCTATTATACCTGGAAACCTGCTGCCTTTCCACACAGAAATGGACTCTGCCCCTGAAGGCCTATTCCCTTTGGTGAGTTCCTGATTAAAAACACCATACGATAAGAAGGCCTAGCCATGATGTTCACTTACTTCCAGCTCTCCCTCCACACTGGCTTACTTGCCCACTTGCTACCCTTCTTTTCTCCCTACCTCCTCCCAACTCTTCCACTTTTTTATCTTCCCTTTATATTTTGTCTTCTCCTGTTAGAATACAAGCTTCTTGAGGACAGGGACTATCTTATAGTCTTGTGTTTATAATGTATCACAGTGCTTGGCACATAGTAAACATTTAATTCTTTCCCCTCTCTCTCTCTCTCTCTCTCTCTCTCTCTCTCTCTCTCTCTCTCTCTGTTTCTCTCTCTCTCTCTGTTTCTCTCTCTGTTTCTCTCTCTCTCTCTCTCTCTCTCTCTTTCTCTCTCTCGCTCTCTCTCTTTTTTTCTCTCTCTCTGCCTTTCTCTCTCTCTCTCTGTCTTTCTCTCTCTCTCTCTTTCTGTCTTTGTCTCTCTCTCTCTTTCTCTCTGTGTCTCTCTCTGTCTGTCTGTCTGCCTCTTAGACAGTCTCAGTTCCTTCAATCCTCATATGGCATGAACTAGAGTCCCTTCCTCATCCTCATTATATCTTCTCAATGCTCTTTCTCAGAACTAGATATAATATTCTTGATGTGGTCTGAACATCAAGCATCTGGTTTTGCCCTTGAAAAGCAATAATACCTTAAAATTCACCAATTTTTATTCAACTTGGATGAAAATTTGATCTTAAGAAATTCTGGGACATGAGCAGGGCTCAGATAAAAAATTCTCTATTTTTGACTAACAACCAGTCTGAAAATTCTCCTTGCTTAGATTAGAAAGTTTCATTTCTTTTTTTTTTTCCTTTGGAGGGAAAAGAAGGTCTGTGCTGCCTAGTTGCCTAAGAACTAAAATTCAAGGGAGGAAAAATGGTCACCAGGACACTTGAGCAGCATAATGCTGGTTTTTCAAACTTAATTCCAGTTTCCAACAAGGAAGGTTCCAATTCCTCCCCTAACTAAATCCCTTTGCTTATTTTGGCAGACATGTGGTTTTCTAATGATGGAAATCCCGCAGCTGGTTTGGCAGTTTTTATAGTGAACTTCAACCTTGGCATGAGGGTGTGGAAGGGAGAGGCATGGGATGGGGGAATCAAGAGACCTGGCTTCTAACAGTAATCAAATCATTTAACATTTCTAAAAGGTGGGAGAGTTCCTATCAGAAAACTATTGAAAGAGGATCCAATAAAAATCTTCAGAGTTCTTAGTTCAGAGGTATCATTGAATTCATTAGGATTTATCCAACTTTGAAAAGAACTTGCTCTAGGCTTATTAGCTATGGTTTGGACCAGGGGTCCTTAATTTTTAGGTGTTATGGATCTCTTTGTAGTCTACTGAACCCAATTATGTTGTGATACCATTATGTTATTTGAAATGTGATATAATAATAAATCTAGTGACAAGTCAATAAATACAATAATTTCAAAATAATGATAAGTAAAACAGTATTTCAAGATATCTGAAATTGTAGTATAATATGAAAATTTTGATTTCTATTGGTGCTAAAGTCATGGTTGCTGATAATTCTACTGTGGTTTATTACCCATATTAATAACTAAAAGAAATGTTAAAATTTTAGTTATAGGTTAATGATGTTTGAGGAAGAGGGGACAGTGAGGCAGCACAATAGATTAGTGTTGGACCAAAAGAAAGGTAAACTCATCTTCCAGAGTGCAAATCTGGTCTCAGATACTTATTAGCTGTGTCACCCTGGGAAAGTCACTTAACTTTGTTTAATTCAGTTTCTCAAATGTAAAATGAGCTGGGGAAAGAAATAGTAAAATACTCCAGTATCTTAAAAAAACAACAACAACAACAACAACAACAACAACAAAAATGGGGTCGGGAAGAGTCAGACCCAATTGAAAAATGACAGAACAATTTTTTTTTCTCTCATCAAAGTCAATGGACGTCTATGGATCTCATGTTAAGAATTCCTTATCTAGATCTTATCTAGAATCTAACATACATTCAAGACATTTCTATAGGCACATTAATGGCTTTATTGCAATGTGGAGTATTGGGAGAAATGATGTGAAGTTTAACCTTGAGTAACTCTTCATATGTATTTTTACTACCAATATCTTTCTCCTCTATCTTCATGTTTCCTTTCTACCGTCCATAACCTTTGATTCCAAACCTAACAGCAATGAAGGAGAGAATGGAGAAGAATAGAGAAAGAAAAGTGAAAGGCAAAGGTATTTTTTCTTTACCTTCTTACTTCCAGCTCCTGGCCATTGAAGGTCACTGACAAACAACTTTTAAAGGTTACCAAGTAAAACAATTTGACTCTACTCTAGGGAAAAGACTAGCTTTATAAAAAGACTAACAGCCATAAACAGTGAGGTTGAATTGGTCTATAGGGGCCATCCCAAATAGCATTCTCAGAGTTTCCATTCCTGGATCCAGTTGACCATGTGGGAGTTCTGTGACTTTCTTCTAGCAATATCTGACTAAGGGCTAATGGTTTTGCACTTTTATATGATGAAGGGTTCTTTTACTGGCTACAAATCTGGAAGAACTAATGATTCCCTATAATGGAGTGACCAACTCCTTAGCCGTTTCCTTCCTTTCCAACTACAAACTGTCAGGATGGTTTTATTGCTTCCTCCAATGGAAGTGGGAGAAGGAGAGGCAACCTCCATGTAGCTATAAACACATGGCATCTAAAGCATATGCCCTGCATAGGCAAATCTTAGTCTTGGTTCGAGCTATCTTTTTTTTTGTGTTTGTTCTTTCCTATTTTTAGGCAAGGATGTATCTTTCCCAAAATGATCACGTCCAGTCTTGGAGGTAACTTTTTCAGTTCAAAAGGTACAAATTCCCTGAGTCTCATCAAGTCAGAGATGAATTGTGGCAAAGTCCCCAGAAATTTCTCCAGAGTCTCAGACAGGACAGCCATCAAGAAGGCTGACCCAAACCTGGATATTTTATCCTCAAACATATATATTGTCCATTTTACTGTGGATTGTACTTGACTGTGAAAAGAGGCATGAAGCTGCCTGGATAAAGCAGAATCCTCTGCTATTTGTAGATTTAAGGAGTTAAGAAATTCTCCAGCTAAAGGAAACGGATTGTCACAAAAAACTCATAAATACATTTTCTCAGAACCCTATTAAGAGTAGCTGTAAGTAAAAAGAACTTAGCACCATGGCTCACTGGCTTGAGAGGACAAGAGAAATAGCTTTGCCCAGCAGGAGAGTAGCAAGAACCATACAGAGAGTATGTAGTAGAGAAGCAACTTCATGTAGTACAGATTGTTCCTAAAAGAACAAAAGACATCAAAGTTTGCAGTCAAAAGATGTAAGTTATCTCAGGTACATGGGTTGCCCCATTTATATGCCTTCCTGCTAGGTTCTATGAGAATGTATCTTGAATACTCTGAGGATTGGTGGGAGGGAGCGACCTTTGTTAATGGGCAGACCATTCTATTATGATTATTCCTGCCCCGGTCTTCTGTTGAGTAAATGTTATGATTACTATTGCTTTTGTCATCATTTGTTAAATAGTGCATATTTAATAAATAGTAATGTCATGATAACTGATTTTGTATAAATTAGAAACACACGGATAGGGGCTTAGATCCAGGTTGGCAAGTAGTAGTAGTGTACACTACACACACACACACACACACACACACACACACACACACACACACACACACCAGGATTATCCCCAGGATCCTGAGAAAGAATTAGGAGTTGTAACTACATAGAGTATCCCCCTCCTTTGGGAACTACCGGCAAGAGTTCAGGTTAGAAAAAAGGAGTCAACTCAGAAAGCAAGAATAAGGATCTTCATTAGAATTAAGCTACACATGTACAAAGAATTATTCAGACAATGTCAATCTAAGATGAAATGGAAAATTCCTAATTAATTGTCATTCAAACTATTTTATATCCTGGCAAGGTTTAAATCTTAATCTCCCAGCAGAATGTAACAGTAATCACAAACTAAGTCACTGAATCATATTTTAAGTAATTTTGTTAAAGTATTTTGAATTGTTTCTTTTGTTGTTCAGCCTTTTTGGGGGAGTGTAGAAATAAATTTTCTTCCCAATACCTGATCTATACTATATATGTTTTACTTTATTATTTTTTTTTCAGAGAAAGCCTATATGTAGACTATGTTCAACTGTTTCACTTGTTTCCAACTCTGTATCCCCTTTTAGAGTTTTCTTGGCAAAGATACTATAGAGGTTTGCCATTTCTTTCTTTGGTTCATTTTACGGATGAGAAAACTGAGGTAAATCCTAGCTAAGTGACCTAAACAGGGTTACACAGCTAGTAAGGATGAATTTGAATTCAGGTCTTCCTCACTCCAGGTCTGGTGCTGTATCCACTGTACCAACTAGCTGCCCAATATATGTAGTCTTTATCCTAAGCTATAAGTAAACTTTTTGCCAAGGCCAGAGTAAAGGTTTGATGAGGCTAAGAGTGTGTAAAAAAAATGGACCCAGGCTTGCTAGTCCAAAAAGTCCTCATCCAAAAACATGTCTGAATATGGAAGAATTGGTGAACATGACAGCCTCTCCCCTATGGGCTCAGCAGCAATTCCTCAAGGGGAGACATGCAAAAAATTCACCTTCAAAGAAAGGTTTTGGCTGGTCAACAAAAAATGAAATAATAAAAGAAAACAAACTTGCTTGATGCTGGCTGCCCTCAGGCTAACATGAAGAAGTAGTGTTCCTTACATGGTAGGTTGTCAATAAGAAGAATGATAAATGTCACTTTAAAGTTTCTGGAGCTTTCAAATACACTGGTATATTTGATCCATACCACTACCCTGGAAAGTATGTATTAAAGATGATTATTTTCATCTTTTTTTACACATGAGGACACTGACTACATGGCAAAGTTTGAACCCAAACCCCTCTCAGTCCAAGATCTACTACACCCCACTGCCTCCCGTATTTGATGAGTATTTGCTGAAATGAAAAATCCTATTTAAACCATGTTTTTACTCTTACTATGAAGTTCACTTCAAATAAAAATCTTGGCTCAAAAAATACTACGTGGGTGACTAATCACTAATTAGTTTTAGCTTTTTTTTTCTTCCATTGTAGTCTCCATAGCTCATGCAGCTGTTTGGAACTGTCTGCTTTGTAATCCTTACAACTGAGAAATGTATGACTTCTGTGGGGGCTGTAATGCATTTTATGGATCTGCTCTACCCCTTGCCTCTTTATCACTTTTAGTTGAGTTTCTCCATGATGCCCTTTAAAAAAGATTAAAGTGAAGTGGGTAAAAAGGATCTCTCCTTCCACCATATCTATGTGAGGGCAAGGATTACAAAGGCAATGGCATTTAGTTAGCTTGATTGGTCCTTTAGCACACAGACTGGTTAGTAGAGAGGATCTATTGTATGTCTACTCAGTATTGAGCCAGTACCTTTTTGTATTATTTGCTGTCATCTATACAAGGTGCCAAAATGGATGGGTAGTTCATCAGTTAGACAACAACGATTTAAAAACTGTTCATTATGTTTCAGGCACTGGGCTAAGCACTGAGAATACAAATATACAGAGAAAGGATTCATCTAGGTGACTCAGTGTATCAAGCACTGAGCCAGGAGTCAGGAAGACCTGAATTCAAATATGGCCATAGATACTTACTAGCTTTGTAACCTCGGTAGATCATTTAACCTCTTTGCCTAATCCACTGGAGAAGTAAATGGCAAACTAATCCAGTATTTCTGCCAAGAAAACTCCAAAGGGGAGCAGGAAGAGTTGGACTCACAAAGGAATTCTGAGGGAATACAACATTTAAAAGGAAGTTTAAAAGGGTGGGGAGGGCATTTGACTAAGGGGCATGAAAGAATGAGAGAGAAAATCCAGTGACTAGCCTGGAGAGGAATGACATGGCTGCCTGGGGTGCCTTCTTTAAATAGAGATTCAGAGAGGAACCAGTTCATCAGTGGGAAAGGGCACTAAGGTGACTGGTACTTCCAATGAGTTTTTGTTGAACTTAAAGGATGCTAACTAAGGGAGGTAGGAGGCAAAAGGGAAAAGGGAGAGTAGGGACTGATTTTTGTTCTTTGTATCCTCAGTACCTAGCAGTGTATTTGGCATATAATGGGCATTTAGTGAAAGTTTGTTGAATTTAATTGATTGAGTTAAGTTGTTTTTTTTAAAGGACATCATGTGTAAGGGTGATATTTTGGTTTTACTACTTATAATCTTGGCTATTTTCCAGACAGTCTTTAAAGTCTGAAATAGCCCAATGGGACTGAAAGAACATTGGGCTTTCCATCTAGACATTTGGGGGTCATTCAAGGATAAGCAGCCCAATTTGATTTTAAAACACAATGGAACAATTCAGGAATTGGGTTTTTTTTTAATTTCATGTTCCAAGAAAAGAATGAGTTAAAACCAAACTGATCATTATGATTATAGAAATTCAGAATTAGAATGGATCTCAGGGATTATATAGCTCAACCCTTTCCTTCTACATTTAAGGAAATTGAGGCTCATGCAGAGACAGAACATGAATTTGAATCTATGTCCTCCTACTCTAAATTCAAAGATCTTTCCATTGCACTATGAATCTCCCATGAATTTGGGGAAGACTAATGGACAATCCATTTGACCAAGTACTTATTTAACCTTTGGTTATTTGCTGTGCTCTAAGATAACTAGATAATTTGTTTCAGGCATTGCAGACTCAAAGTGTCTAAAAGAGTTCATTATCTTCCCTTTGAACCCACTCTTTCTTCTAACTTCTAACTTTCTTCTACTTTTCTTTAGAGTAAGTATCACTCTTATCCCATGTAATCATGTTTACAACTTTGGAATGACCCCTAATTCTTCACTCTCACTCATCCTCTAAATCCAATCAATTGTTAAACCTTGTTGACTTTACTTCCATTTCATCCATCTCTCTCATACTGTTCTCTCTACTTACATCACAATTTACTTTAGTATCTCACCATCTTTTACTTAGACTAATTGGTTCTCTATTCCAACATTCTATACTTTTCACCCTACCAGTGGTTCTCCATACTCAGCTTCTTCCCTATCCAATCTATTCTTCACAGACCTATAAAAATGATATTCCTAAAGCACAATCCCAACCAAAAAAATTTTGTCCATTCCCAAGGAATGGTTGGCCAGTGTTTGAAGGAATATTTGCAACAAAAAGAAACTACCAAGATGTAAGAAAGGCCATTCCACTTTCATATATCTGTTATCTAATTTATTAAGAAGTTTTTTCATCATTCCAAGCCTAAATCCATAATTTTAGAGGCAGAATTTCATAATGGATAGAATATGGGACTTGAAGTCAAGCTGTACTGGGTTCAAGTCCTTCCCTTTACATATTCTGTCTTGTGACCAGGGCAAGTCAATTGACTTCTTAGTGGCCTAATCAATTCTCTATTTTTTTTTTCACCATAAATTTTAGAACAAGTGTTCCTCTCCACTGATAAAGGGTATTTCACAGAGGAAATTCCTACACTGATGAAAAATCATGGGTGTAGTAGATGGAACAGTGGATTTTATGTCAGGAAGATGAGTTCAAATTCTGCTTTCCATACTGTGTGACCTTTAGCAGATCCTTTAGCCTCTGCCTGCCTTAATTTCTTTATTTGTAAAATGGGAATAATAGCACTTTTTCACTAGATCATCCTAATGATCAAATGAGTTAAATATGCAAAGAGATTTCCAATTTTTTTCATATATTTCATATATAGTTTTGAAGATCAAATGAAATAATGTATATTAGTCTTTAAAGTGTTGTATAAATGACACTGGTGATCACTGCTACTATTAGAGTTCCTTCTCTGCAACTTGTACCTATTGCTCCTTCTTCAGTTCCCTAGAGACAAGAATAGCATCTCTTCAAATACTCTAAGATAGTGGCTATATCCCCTCTAAGTCTTCTCTCTTCCAGATTAAATGCTCCTGGACCCTTCAGCTTTCCATTACAGGGTACATTTTCTAGACCTCTCATCACTGCTGATCATGCTCTAGTTTATCTATGTCTTTCCTAAAATGTGGCCCAGAATTGATCATGACATTTAGACTAGGATCTGATCTCAGATACCTACTAGTTGGGTGATCTTGGACAAGTCATTTAACTTCTGTTTGCTTCAGTTTCCTTAGTGGAAAAAATGTAGATAATAACTTCACCTATCTGGCAGGGTTATGGAGGAATTAAAATGAAAGAATATTTGTAAAGTGCTTAGTACAGTGCCAGGCTCATAGTACACACTACATAAATGCTTGTTTATCTCTTTCCCTTCCCCAATCTGGCCAAGGCAAAGTATTGAACAACTCTTACCTTCCTTAATTTCTATGCTATATCTCCTTTAATGAAGCCTAGCTTCCAATTTGTATCTCTTTTCTTTTTTGCCTACCGTGTTACACTTTAACTTCCCCTTGATCTTACAGTAAAATCTTCACATCTTTCTCTTATGTATTTTTCTCTCTTGGTTACTATTTATAATGATGAATAGAAGCCAGTGTATTTCTTTCCATCTCTCCCTATTAGACATTATCCTACTTGACTTGGTCCATCGTTCAAGTCATAAAAATCTCTTTGTATCTGGACTTTGTTGCCCAGGCTCTTAGCTATTCTTATGAGCTTCCTATCATGGCAAATATGCCAAATACCCTTTTATTCATGACAATTTTTTAACTGAATAGCACAGAGTCAATGACATAGTAATGAGGTACTCCACTAAAGAACTACCTCTAAGCTGAAATCCAACCATTAAAGATTTTAATTTCGATCTAATATAAGAGTTCTTAATCTGGGGTCTATGAACTATTTTTAACAATTTTTTGATAATTGTATTTCAATAGAATCGGGTTCCTTTGTAATCATTAACCCTATGCATTTTTTAATTTAAAAAGAGTATCCTGAGAAGTCCATGTTTCACCAGAATGCCAAAGGGGACCATGAAACAAAAATGGTTAAGAGACTCTGGTCTAATCATTCAACTAATTTGAAATCCAACAAAACATCCTATCTTAAAGACTTTATCTCTCCATATTGTTCACAAACATAGTTTGACAAAGTTTATCAAATATTTTGCTGAAATACAAGAACAAAATGTCAACAGCATTCTACCTGATAAAACAATCTAGTAGCTCTGTCAAAAAAAAAAAAGGAAATGCAATTTTTTTCTGACATAACCTGTTCTTGATGAAGGGGGAAAGAGAAGGAAAAGAGAATAAGGTTTATATAGTGCCCAGAGCCAAATATCCTAGCAAATGTCTATGATTTGAATGTATTTTCTTAACTCCAAATTCAAGTCTATCTACTATATCACCTAACTGAAGTCACGTTGGCTTTAAAGATGATTGCTCTCCCATCCTAGCACTCACAAACTACCCTCTTTAAAATGTAGTCTTGGGTTCATCAGCTATTTCTAAGTCTTTATATTTAAAGTTTTGGTTTGGCAAAGACAATAACAGCACCATTCCCCACAATGATTTAGGGACTTATATGATGACTAGAGGGCACAGTGGATATATCTCTGAGCCTAGAATCAAAGAGACATGAGTTCAAATCCATAGTCAGAAACTTAATGGCTGTTCAACCTTATGCAAGTTTTTTAACCTCTGTTTGCTTCATTTTCCTCATCTGTAAAATGTAGATAATGACACTTGCCTCCCAGGAGAGTTATGAGGATAAAAGGAAATAATAACCATAAAGTGCTTAGTACTGAAGCTGGCACATGGTAGGCATTATAAAAACACTAGCAACAGTTTAATACATTACTGTTCTAATAAGCCAGGCACCCCTGAACTATATTGTGTTTAAAATTTTTAAATGTTATTGTCTTTTGTGATTTTTTTTATACCAGATCTTTTAGCCCTCAATTCAACAGGTAGTTATACCCTAAAAAATGAGTTACACTTTTTGGTTCATTCACTGAAATGATTTATTTCTGATCACAAAATCTAGAATCTTTGGTCTTTCTACTTAAAAATGAATGTTTATTTCATCAGACCTACCCTTGCCATCTATTGCATAGGTTTAATCAGAGCCAGAGCTGGGAATTTTTGTGTCTGGGGCAAAAAAAAAGGAAAAATATTGGGGTTTTTTTGGTTGTTTTTGGTGTGTGTGTATGTGTGTGTGTGTGTGTGTGTTTGTGTGTGTGTGTTGAGAAATCAACGAGAATGGACAGTAAATACTGCTGCTTTAGGCCTGGAACATAGCCAAGGACAGGCTAGATGAGAAAGGAGCTCCACAATTAGAGAGGTCAGATGCGTCTCTCTAAAATTAGGGGCATCAGATCTCAGAAAGGAGCACCCATTCTGATACAGGAGTATCCTGGACCAAGTCTGATGTTCCATTTGACATAATTACCGCCCTTTGGGTTCATAGGGTGCATAAGGCTAGAGAAAGGACAGGAATACACAGCATGGAAGGACAACTTGACCCAAGATAATCTTAGTTTGCAGAACAAAGGAAATCATTCCATAAATCAAGTGGAATCTATAGACAGAATAAAAATAAACACACCTGCTTATTTTGGGCTACTGGAACTCCTTTTGTTTTGCTTTTCATTCAAACATGGGAAGAAACTAATAAATATGACTCTAGGAGTTTTAGAGTCCCTCATCAAATATACTCCAAAGGAAATCTTTTATTTGCATCTCACCAAAAGGTTAGGTCTGTGGTCTCTTTTGATGAGAGGGGAAGAAAAGCAGTGTGGTTTGACATAAACATCATGGAGACCAGGGAAAAGGGAGGGAGAAACTTCTTAAATGAAAGGCTGACTAAATGAAAAACCTGTTCTACAATTAGAAAGGCAAACAACAAAGTCACATTTATTGGAACGGAAAGCCTAAACGAGCATGTCTCAGCCTATGTCTCTAAATCTAACAACCAATGGATTCTTTGTTGGTCTCTCAAATCTGGTCTCCATTGAGATTGGCAAATCCACAGCGGCCTTAAGGGCGTATCTTCTTTTTTTTACAGTTGTAGAACAAAAATACTTTCCAGGGGAAAGAACACAGTTCATTTTGTAATTTAGATCTTTCATGAAATGCCTCTATAAACTTAGAAATATCAAATGTCTTCCCCTCTGTAAGTCTCAGTTTCTTCATTTATAAAATCAAGGATTTAGATAAGATGAATTCAAGCCCTAACAGTCCATGACTCTAAATTTGGAATGGCATTCCTAATATGCTTTTTAATAATTAAAACTACTTTAAAATACAATAAGCATAATCCTAAGGTATTAAGTTCTCCATTACTGGAAATATTTAAGCATAAGAATGAGTATTTATCCAAAACATTGGAGAAATGTATGTTGGACAAGATGATTTCCAAGGTTCCCTTCTAACTCTAGGATCCTATGATTATATTATTACTTAAATCAGGAACAAATGAGATTCTTAAATATTGTCTTAGAAGTGGGAAGTCCTGTATTCACATCCCACCTCTGATGCTTACTACCAGTGTGACCTTGTGTAACAGTAATAATAATGATGATGATGATGATGAATACATTTATATAGGACTTCAAAGGTTGCAAAGTGATTTAGAAATGTTTACTCAATTGATCCTCATGACAACTTTGAGAGGTAGGTACTGTTATTATCCTCATTTTTCAGAGGAGGAAACTAAGTCATTGAGAGCCTGAGTATTACAAAACAGTTTGCACACAAATAAAGTCAGATCTAAACAATTGGTGAAAAAAACATTAATTGCTCATAGGTGAGCTGAAGTAATGTAATAAAAATGGCAATTCTGCCTAAATTAATTTACCTATTCAGTGCCATACCAATAAAAGTACCCAAAAATTATTTCAGAGAACTAGAAAAAATAATAATAAAAATAATCTGAAATAACAAAATGTAAAGATTATCAAGGGAATTAATGAGATTGACCTAACAGGGTCACAAAATTAGTCCATATCTGACTCTAGTCTCTGCATTCTATCTACTGGGTCATCTACCCCAAAAAGTTATTTAACTTCCCTGGGCTTTAGTTTTGTCAATAAAATGAGGATGTTGAACTAGATGGCCATCTCTGACGATTCTAGATCTATGATCCTATTATATGTTCAATATTCTCTCTCGTGCTTATGGCTGGTATTACTTTCTCATATCAAAGTTTTACGAAGCACCAGTATTAAATTTAATATCTCTAAATTGCAAATCTTTCTTTCATTCTATTCCTTCTTCAGCTTCCTGTTCTTATACCCTCAGTATTCCCTTCCCTGCTCTGAATTAAAACTTAACTTCCTTTGCTTTTCTGATGCCATTAGAGGATGAAATTCTTAAAAGCAGGGACTGTCTTTTGCTTTTCTTTGGATCCTAGCAGAGCCAAGTGCTTGGCATTTAGTAGGTACTCATTAAGTAAATCTTTGTTGACTTGATTCAGGTACTCAACCAATCAATATAAAAAGTACCTACTATGTTCCAGGCACTGTTGTAGGCCCTGGGGATAGACATACAAAGAATGAAACAATCTACTCTCAATGAGTTGGTTTCCATCACTAACTTCTTGGACATAACTTAAATTTTCCTCACTTCTTTTTCCTCTTCAAATTTCTCTTCTAAACTCAAGCTTTTTGAGTATAGTTTATTTGGAATTGCCAATGACACAGGCCAGTTAGGCCAGATTTCATTTCCCAGAGGAGGAATATATTTATTTACATGTTATAAGCTCCTTGAGAATACTAACTATGCTTTTGCCTTTCTTTGAATCCTTAGCTTACCATAGGAGCTGGCACAGAGTAAGTTTTAATAAATACTTCTTGACTTGACTTAATTGGGCTTATTTGTATATAGTCATAAGTACAGTCCTTTACCCCAAAGGAACTCTACCAAACCCTGTGGTCATAACAGTTCATCTGAAAAAGATATATTATGTCTTGATCATGATTTTATATATATATATG
>NC_058131.1:131837304-131870223 GCF_016433145.1 Gracilinanus agilis | reverse complement strand
GATGGAGAGAGAGAGACAGGGAGAGAGGCAGAGAGACAGAAGAGACAGGGAGAGAGAGACAGAGAGAGATAGACAGAGACAGAGACAGACAGACAGGGAGAGAGAGAGAGAGAGAAAGAGAGAGAGAGAGAGAGACAGACAGACAGAGTGAGAGACAGACAGACAGACAGACAGAGAAAGAGACAGAGAGAGACAGAGACAGAGAGAGAGGGAGAGACAGAGACAGAGAGACAGAGAGAGACAGGGAGAAAGAGACAGAGACAGAGACAGAGACAGAGAGACAGAGAGAGACAGAGACAGATAGACAGGGAGAGAGAGAGAGAGAGACAGGGAGAGAGAGAACATTTTGCTGATCGTGAAATGGAATGTCTAACTCACTTTGTATACCTTAACCACATAGTTCTTAATATTTATGGGTCATTAGAAACTCAGGCTATTACTGCCTGAATAAAGTTGAACTTTGAGGAGAATTATAAGTGTAGCCTCATTTTCTCTGACCTGATGAAGATGGGAATTCAGAAGATGGCAATGACGTGGACCAAAGAATGCAATCCCTGTATACTCGGTGTAAAAGTGGGTTCATCCATGTTGTTTCTATATTATTCAGTTAAACTTGTAGTAAGATCAACTGAGTGGGAGATTTTATCACTGTTCCTTTACATCCTAAGCCTAACTAACAGAGATTTACGTCCAAGGCAGGCAATAACAGATACATCTTACATAGGTCAGCCTTGACATTACTTATCTTAACGCCTTTCCCAGATTCCCTTGTTTCTTCCCAGTATGGTTGCTGTTTCTCCAGTCTTAGACTCAGAAGCCCCTCTGGCAGTACCTTACAATTTGTTGTATATTAATTAGCCAGCACACCGTGAGGCATATTACATGTGCTCAGCAAATGCTTGATAATTTTATTTGGACATAATAGATGAGCAGCACTATCAATACAAAACCAAGAAGTTTAGGGAAAAGTTTGGTTTTGTTGTGGATAAATTTTGAAACTGTATCTGTTTGTTGGTAAGAAGGATCAGCTGGCCAAACTTTGTAGCAAAATTGTTTTAGGCTAAACCCAATATCTATTTTACCTCCAATAGTTTAGATCATCTTTAATTAAAATGCAAAAAAAAATCGCTTTCTACCCCCTTGCCCCTGTGTAATTTAATTCTGCCTATATGGTGCTGCAAAGTGTTGCCAAGAATTCCATGGAGTCCCATGTAAACTGACACCCTTGCCAACAAAACTCCATATTAAAACAACAAAAAGACTATGAGTCTAAGACATACTTACAGCTTCTCTTACAATGATCCCCCTGGGAGATCGTCACAGAGCTGCCAAAATCTCCCCCATATCCTGAGAGTGCCTTTAAAACCTTAACTAAAAAAGCCTCTTTGAAGGACTTTCTAAAAGCAATAGCTCTCAGATCTGTGGGACACAGTTGTTCCACAGGCACCAGTTTTGTGGAAAAAAACCAAAACCAAAACTCAATAAAAAAAGGGGGAAAATATTAGGCTTTCCTGCCCAGTGGTTTACCCAATGATGAGCAAAGGCATGCTTCTATTTCAGGAGTCACTGAGTTCATAACAACAATCAACACTCAACAACAGACAGTGACCGACATTTATATGGCACGTTGCATAACTGATCTCCTTTAATCCAATCGATTATCTATAGTTTGGGATGAGGACCAAGTAAGATGATGTAGGTGAAAGTGTTTTGAGAAACACCCAGTGTCATACACATAAAAGCTATTTATTCTTCTGTAGTCACTTAGCTCAATCACCAAACCACTCTGTAGCTGATACTATAATACTTGCCATCTTGTCATGAAAGGAGAATACTTGCATTCTGCATGGAAGACTTATTACTAGATTGTCCCCACAAGATTTCTTCTGCTTCATCATCATCATCATCATCATCATCATAGTCATCTCCCTGCTCCTATTTTGTATTTTGATCATGTTCTCTCTTTATTAAAGCATTTTCCCATATAAGATTGCGTACATAAGCCTCACGAATCAACTTCTGCAAGACAACAGCAGGGATAGAAAACTAAGCAAGAGATTCAAAGTCCCCTGAAATAGTTTTATCCCCATCTACATTATGGCTTGATAAAAAGTGGTATCTGTAAATATCTGGGAAGAAATGCTTAACTCCATGGTGCTCCACATAAGCGATGGAAAGATTGATGTGCCAAACCTCTCTGGGACAGTCTGACAAGTGAAGAATGGCACAGAAGGAAAGGGGAGAAAGATATATAGAAGGCAGTCTATCATGGGAAAAGACACTGGGCTGGTCATATAGTAAGAATAGCTGACAATAAATGGACTATTCCACTAATAAATTGGATCTCATAAGACTAAAAACGGCTAACTGGGAGGCCCAAAGCTGAAAGTAATGAACCACTGATTCTAGTATTAGGATCAAAATGGAAAGAGTGAATACAGGATAATTAATTCTGAGATTTAGTGAATTGATGTTTACATTATAAAAAACAGTGAGACATAAATGATATTTTTAAAAAATGTATTGATATTTTGTTTTTACTTCTATATCTCCCTCTTTATCCTTCCCTTGCCTTCTTCCCAGAAAGGCACCCTTACAATAATATTTTTTTTAATAGAAAGAGCAAAAATTAAACAAAACTGATCGAAAGGAAATCTCATGTTAATGTACAATGTTTCACGACTGTTGGACATGACCTAAAATGTATTCAAAGATGTACAAGAAGATGATCTCCTTATTTCTTTTCTCTGGCGTCAAGATTTATACATTTTAGATATTTTTCTTCTATTATTTTGTGGTGATTGCTATTTCCATTTACATTATCGTAGTTATTATTGTAGTGAGTGTATGTGTACTGAATGTGATATTTCTTCCAATCTTAATGGTAATCCAATAGTTGTTGTTTAGTCATTTTAGTTGTGTTTGATTGTTCACAATCCTTTTTGGGCTTTTCTTGGGAAAGACAATGGAGTAGTTTGCCATTTCCTTCTCCAGCTCATAACTCAAAATGGGATTAAGTGATTTACCCAAAGTTACATAGCTAGTAAGTGTCTGAGGCCAAATTTGAACTCAGACCTGGCATCTATGTGCTGACTAGCTGCTCAGCACCATTATCTCCATTGTATCAATGAGAAACCTGAGGGGCAGAGACATAAATGACTTGCCTGAGAAAAAGCCAGTACCAAAACCCAAGTCTCCTGACTCCTGGCTCTCTTATCCTTACTTCTTCATTTATAATTCCATGAGTAAACCTTGCTTGCATGATGCAAACAGAACACTCCTATTTGTATGGTATTTTTTTTCCAGTGGCAAAATATGTTTAACAAGGTTCCAATAAATATTGATATTCCAAATGTAGTTCTGTCCTACCTGTTAAAGATGTGGAGGAAGAGTAGGAGTTATGAGCAATTTCCAATCACTTCAAGTTGAAAGCTATTTATTAAACCTGACAGTGGATTCTTGCACAGATTCTCTTGCTCTCCCATCTCTTCTGACCCCCTGCCACCTTCCTTTTCCTTCTCGGACTCATTTAAGGAATCATTTCTTAATGATATTCATAATTTATGAAAATAATGATAAAATCAAAACGTATTAATGCTGGCATATAAACTCCAGCCCTATTAATTATTAACAGTCCAGAAAGGAAGTTAGAAGTGATTCCAAAGGTGACAGAGATAAAGGAGCCTGCTTGCAAATACAAAAAGCTTATCTGAGGTCTTTAAACCCAGAGATTTTCAACCTATAACATGCATATCAAATGCAAATTTAGCTCATATTTCAACTAATGCCACAGCTTCACACTTAAACAGAAATAAAATTTGGCCATTTCCATCTCTCCCTTTATAAGCATAAAATGGAACAAAAATTGTAAAGGGCAGCCACCTAAGCTGGATCATAGATGTAGAGATAGAAGAAATATTAGAGATCATGCAGCCTTACACACTCATTTGACAAATGAGAAAATCAAGGTCTAGAGTAGTTAAATTTGCCCCATGTCATAGAAGTCGAATTTCAGTCCAGGTATTCCGATTTCAAATCAGCATTTTTTGCTTTCCACTGGTCCTATGTATGATGTGAAGATCGGTTTTGTTTTGTTTTTCCCTTTTCCTAATTTCCCTTCCCAAGCACTCAAAAAAATTTCCCTTATCCTTCCACGTAGTGCCTGAAAACACATCAGTAGAGTTCAATTTATTTGAATTCTAGAGTTTTTTTTCCTATCATGAATCACATTAAAATTCAAATACATGGGAGGTCTTACATTTTTCAACTAGTAGTTTTTGACATCTTAGTGGGGACCGATAGGAATGGTAGCACTTGGATGACCCAGTCTAAGGGTCTAGAAAAGGAAAAGAGAAACTTGGCAGAGGGCCTAAGATAACCAAGCCTTCTCCATAAATCTGCCTCATACCTGCTTTGACAATAAATAATAGAAGTAACTCCTCCCACCCCCCAAACCAATTCCTAAAGTTCTCATACCATTTTCTGAGTATTGGGCCTAGGCGCCATAAATACAGACTGGGAAAGAGGGAGCTTTTTTTTTTGGTTTTTGGATTTTGATTTTTTTTTGAGAGGTTGATTCATGCTACCTTTCATTTAGCTGATATAACAAAAGGGTCTGAGCCAAAGAAGAATGGGAAGCTATGAAATGTGATTCCCACTTACCTCACTTCCAAAGACTGCTGATTTCTGCCTTGGCAAACTATGCAGCTTCAACTTTTGTATTTTGTCCTTGGCACTTTAGAGATGGTGCTCTTTTTCTTTTTTTTTTTTTTAAAGAGATTTTGTTTTTGCCCAGCATTCGAAGCCCTCTCAAGAAGAATGCTAGAGAATAGCTGAATACTTAACCTAGTGAGTGAGCCTAGGTCTATGGGCAGGGAAAAGGGAAAAGGAAATTGCTTGTTAGCTGAATCTAAGTTAATGGTTTTAGAAATGTATCAGCTCTATTGGCATCTAGACAAGAATCATTAAATAAAAGAATTCAAAAAGTGTCAACATGTCTTCCAAAAGGAGGAGCCAATCAACCAACAAGCTTTTCGATAACTACTATGTGCCAGACAATGGGCTGTCTACATCGTGTCCTTTTTCCCTAACCTTATTGACTGCATAGTATAGTAGAAAGAATGTTGAAATTGGCACAGACCTGGTTAGGAATCTCAGTACTGTCACACAAGGAGTGTGATGTGGGGTACGTAACTTAAGCTTCTCTGGACTTGAGTTTTCTCATCTATAAAATGAAAGAATTAGATAAGATGACCTTCAAAATCCATTCCAGATCTAAATTAATGATCCTATGTTGACTCTGTCATGGGGTCAGACAACCTCGTTCTGTCCTAACTATACCATTCTGTGACATGGAGTTAACATATGTGTTCTGAGAGCTTCATTTTTCTCATCTGCTAAATGAAATGGTTGGAGATAGTAATCTCTAAGGTTCCAAAAAATGACATTTTATAATTCCGATTTTATTTTATTTTTCTGTTTGTATGACTGAATAAGATTTTGGCAACTTCATTATTTTTGCTCAGTGAATTCTGAGTATTGGACAGTAACAACAAGTATTTATTTCTACAAGAAAAAGTTTAAAAGGTTGGAATATTAATGAAAACAGTCTCTCCTTTTATCCATTCCTCCTTACTTTCCTCCCTCAACTTTCCTTCTATTCTCTTCCAACTCCATTGCACAGATAACATCACTTTTCTCTAAATGAATTGTAAGGCTATATTCCCAGTAAAAGAAATATATATTGGACAAAGGATTTTTAGACTATGATCTCATTTCTTGACAGCTCTGTTCTACTTAATGAAAAGTAAGAGTATATTTCCTTTTCCTAAATTCTTTGACTAAGCCATGATCTCAGTAATGGCTGCTAAAGTACCCAGATAGCTGGCTTCTGTTTTCCCATTTTACGTTTTTTTTGTTTTTGAAGGAAAAAAAAGAGAGATTCCATCATATCTAACCACAAATAAATGGTACAACACCATTCCTTGGAATATACAAACAGATCCCACTGGCTTCCTGAAGTGGCCTGGAGAGGCAGTGAGACTTTTTCTTTTTTTTAAATCACTGCACAAGAGCATCAGTGACTGATGAGGGGTCTGTGTGCTGAGCTTCTGACCTCAACCGTTTCTACAGTAACAGGGAGACGGATTGTGCTATCTATTCTTGGATTCTCACTGGAAGCCAATTAAATTAAAAGGCTATTCATTTCATTATATTTGTCTCCAGGCTGCTTAAATAGAAATGCAAACGACTCCTATTGAGAGAGTTTTCTGCATCATAGAAATTGAGATCACACTCATAGACCCTATAAAGTGCACAGCCAAAGTCCAATTAGGATTGATTCACAAGACTGATTCTTTTTTTTTCTCTTGCAAATATTGTTGGGGGATATTTTAAATGAAGTCTTAATTTGAGCCCTGACAGTAGTCAGACTATTTCCTAATAAAGACTTGAACTTTCCTTTTCTTGGTAGAGAAGTTGGCACTACCACTGAAGAATGCAGTATACATGGTTAGATATAGTGGCTGTCATTTAGCTTTATTTAAATGTTTTCTTCCTTCCACTGATTATTTCCAATTTAAACTGTATATATGCCCATTATCACCAATATTATTTAACATTGTATTAGAAATACTAGCAATAGTCATAAGAGAAGAAAAAAAATTGAAATAACCAAATTGGGCAAAGAAATGATTAACTTATCTGTTTTTTAGACAATATGATGGTATATGTGAAAAATCCCAAAGATTCAACTAAAAAGTTAGTTGAAAGTATCAAAAATTTTAGTAAGGTCACAGGATATAAAACAGACTCACATAAATAATCAGTATTTTTATATAATTCTAACAAAGTCTTGCAAGAAGAGCTAGAAAGAGATAATATATTTAAAATAACGATGGATAGAATAAAATACCTGGGAGTACATCTCCCAAAACAAACCCAGGAACTATACAAACATAATTATAAAACACTTTTTATACAAATAAAGTTAGATCTAAATAATTAGAGAAACATTAACTGTTCATGGAAGGGCAGAGCCAATATAATTAAAATGACAATCCTAAAAAAACTAACCTACTTATTCAATGCCATCCCAATCAAAACCCAAAACATTCTTTTATTGAGTGAGAAAAAAATAATGATCACCCCTCAACTGATAAATGAGCAAAATATTAAATTAATTTTTGGATGAAGAAAGTGAAGTTATATAAAGGCATATGAAAAAATGCTCTAAATCACTATTTATTAGAGAAATGCAAATCAAAACAATTCTGAGGTATCATCACACATTAATCACGTTGGTAAAATGACAAATGTTGGAGGAGATGTGGAGAAATGGAGACACTAACACACTGCTGGTGGAACTGTGAACTGATCCAACCATTTTGGAGAGTATTTTGGAATTATGCCCAAAGAGCTATAAAACTGTTTATATCCTTATATTCTACAATGCCATTGCTGGGTCTATTTACCTAGGAGATCAGGGGAAAAGGAAAAGAAACTATATTTTCCAATAATATATAGCAGTTCTCTTTGTGGTAGCAAAGAACTGGAAATCAAGAGGATGTCCCTCATTTGGGAAACGGCTAAACAAATTGTGATGTATGATTGTGATGGAATGTTTTTTTCTTTAAAAACTTAGAAAGAACTATATGAGATAATGAAGTGTGAAATGAGTAGAACCAAGAGAACATTATGTACAGCTATAGATTTAATATTTGAAGAATAACTCATAAATATTCACCTCTAGAGGAAAAAACTGAGAAGTAGAAACATAAAAGACCTAATCTACATGTATATGTAACTGTTTGCCAAATGATGCTTTCTTTGATATAGGGAGGGGAAGGAGGAGCTGAGAAATAAATACTATTATTAAAAATTTTTAAAGGAAAATATTAAAAAGAAAACTGTAAGAAATAAACTATACATAGTCCATAGTTGTTTGTATATTGTCACCTCCATTAGACTGTAAATGAGAGCAGGGACTGTCCTTTGCCTTTCTGTCCCCAGTACTTAGCACAATTCCTGACACATAATAGGTACTTGATAAATGTTCATTTACAGATTGACTTTACTATAAGAAAAGATTCAATGTGATTGAAGTTAAGGGAAAATAATTTTGGTTAGGAGATAACAGCAACAGTAAACATAGAAAGATAGAAAAACTGGATATTAACTATTAGCAAAGGAAAGATGGATAGAAAAGAAAGTTTCCCTGAGACTTATTATGAAGGGATGAAAATAAACCTTTCTGAGATAATCCAAGTGGTGAACCAAATTTGGAACTCTTGTTAAAAAAAAGAGAGAAAGGATGCATTTTCTATGCTATGCCTCTCCCAATAAATAAAACAGATTTTTTAAAAAATGAATCAAGAAAATGAAGATGACTATGACTTCATCTCATCACATAAGAAAACTGAAGTGCCACTATCAGGTAAAATAAAACTTGACCTTACAAAGAAGAGTATAGGTTTGATCAAAATGGGAAGTTCCAGAAGAGGAACTGGAGTCTTTCTTTACTTTCCAATACCAGGTTTCACATGAAAGATAAGACTCCATTACTTGAATAAATATAATTTCAGTTTTGTACAGGTGATTGTTACTGGAAAAATTTTTCAAACTATCCAAAAGCTTACAAAATAATAACCTGTAACTTCCATTTTTGGATCATTTCTGTAGACAGGCAAGCACAAATTTCTCCTTGCCCATCATCAATGGCACATCAACTAATAGAGCTTCTGTAATGGCCACACTACCCAAGCTTCACTGATAGGGTAGATGTAGGTTAGAATGGTTGCAGCTGTCTTCAATACAGCTTATCTGGACAAGGCTGGCAGGATATAATAAACTGAAGGAGGATGAGATGACTGACAAAATATCTAGACATTTACAAAAGCCCAGAACTATTTTGAAGAGGAAAAAAAAAGCTTCTTAGACTAAGCTGTTGAACACTTAACTTTCAGCTCACTTTAGACAGAAAGAAAAGAAAGTTCCCTTCTGAGGACAATGCAACTGAGTCCCTGAAATGCATGTTTCCTTTAAAAAAATAAAAATAGAAATCTGAGACAAGTTTGTCACCAATAGCTTAGAGAAATGAAAAATAATTAACTACCCTACTAACCAATCTCTTCCCTCCAGCATTCAAAACATCTTTTATTCCACACACACACACATCCACATCCATTAGAATTCTTACAGAAAAAAATGCGTTAGGATAAGACCGCAAGATAACACAATTGAATCAAAATTGAAAAGTTTGATACTCTAGTATGTTTAAACTGCCATCTGCTAAAATCAAAAAGCCATCAAAATGCACTGTTCTAATATTACCTTGTCATTTGATTAGAAAATAATCTCAAATGCCTTTGGGAATATAGCATTACTGCCCTAGTTGAGCGCCAAGGGCAAAGTACAGCAATTTTAGAAACACTATAGGAGAGGGGGATAACTAAGGCAGAGCATCTAGACCTTGGCACCAGGATTTCAAGTTTCAGTAGCACAAGAACAGATTTGAACACAAAGTTAACATGAAGTGCTTAAAATATAAAAGTATAAGAGAACTAATGCTATTAAAAGGAAAATCCTTTGTTTAGACTTTTCACCCTGATTAATGAGGCAAAACTCAAGGGGAAAAAAAAGGAGAATTAAAAAATATATGTGTGTATGTATACGTGTATATATATACATGTATATCTATATATGTGTACATATGCAGTTATATATATATATATATCCTCAAACTTAAGCCTTTCTTTACTCTTTTATTTCATCCAACTACTGTATTATCTTTTTCTTTCCCTCCCAACCAAAATTCTTGAAAGGATTGTCTACTTCTCATGCTTCTGCTTTCTTTGCCTTCAAATTCTTGCATTCTGGCTTCATTCCCCCTCATTCTTCTGAAACTGCTTTCACACATATCAACAATAAATTTCTAATATTCACAGCATAAAAAAGAAGAAAATGAGGCAAATGGCATAATGTTATTGTACAGTAGAGAAAAGGAAAAACTATTCACCTATTTTGTGAATTACTATTCACCTATTTTGTGAATTACTTTTCCAAGGTGAACTATCTTAAAACTAGAAAAAGTAAAACAAAAATATTCAGAGAATCTAGATGTTTTAATCCAATTCAATAAACATTTGCTATGTGCCTTCTGTGTATGGCGTACTATATTAAGTGCTGGATTAAAAAAAAAAAAAAACCTTGGGATATAGTCAAAAAGTCAGAAGACTTTGGTTCTTGCGACGCTAGGTAAGTAACTTCCCCTCTAGGTGTTTCAATATCCTCCTCTATTAAATTAATAACCTAACTAGATGTTCTCTCAGGTCTCTTCAAGCTTAAAATGCTATAAAAAGTACAATTAATATGACATAATCTCTGTCCTCAAGAGGTTACAGTCAAGTAAATTAGGATCTTCAATGAGTTCAAGTCTCCAAACTCAGACAAATTACATTCCAGAATAAAGAAAAACTTCAGATGTGATCATGGAGTTTCTTCGGTCAGTCTTCCCCGAGGAATCATGGAGAGACAGAGAGATATTCTGATATAGATCCTAGGGTGGGATGAGGAGTCATTATAATAGAACATAGAACAGACGGAATGTTGGACTTGGAATCATGAAAACTTGGTTTGATCTGTAAAATGAAATTAAAGATATTGTCCTATCTACCTCACAAGTGATTATGAGAAAATTAGTTAGTTTGTTCATGTTCTGTGACTGAGCATTTGTCCATTGGGAATTTTTTTTTAATTTTACATATAGATTTGTGTGAGTTCCCTGTATATCTTAGCTATCAAACCCTTATCAAATATATTTGATGCTAAGGCTTTTTAATCATCATCATTTTCCTTCTTTTCTTCCTTAAAATGATTTTGAACATGTTAAAGCTCTTCAGTTTCATGTAATTTAAATTATCTATTTTTTTTTTGTGATCACCTCTATTCCTCATTTGTTTAAGAATTTTCTCCTTGCCCAGTCACAATTCTGTGATTCCTTTCATATGTCAATTACTATCTAAATCTCTCATTTGGCACTTATCACAGTATCTTATAGTTGATTGTTTATATGTGTGTGTGTGTGTGTGTGTGTGTGTGTGTGTGTGTGTGTGTGTCCTAACTAGGAGAAGGAAGAAGAGGAAGGAGGAAGGGAGGAGGAAGAGGAGGAAGAAGGAGGAAAAGGTAATAATATGCTTTTTATTGTTTATTATATTTGATCCTCACAATCAGCTGGTACATTAGGTAGTATACATACATATTCCTATACTGTCAGAAAGTACATGGATAACAATTCTTGGACAGTTTCTTGATCTTTCTCTTTCCATACTTCTGCTTTGTCTCTGATCCATGAATAGGTACTTTTTGGAGGAATCTTGCCACTCTTCCCTTGTGTCTCTACCAAACTTGTATAGCCTATAGGAAACTTCTTCCTAATAGATTGTTTCCACGGATCCTTAGAAGTGTTGAAAAATTCAGGGTAAATGAAAGTTCCTTCAATTATAACTAGAGGACTATTTGAATAAGACTGTGGTAGACTATTCAATTACACATTAAAAAAAAAAAAGCATGGCATCACAGGAAAAGATTAGATTATCCAGCCCAAAACAAACATCTTACACATGAAGATGGTGAAGTCCTAAGGCATGAAATGGTTTAACCAAGATCACGCGGAAGGTTTGTGTAGACATATCTATCCAAATGTGAGATCACCATCAATTCCTTTTCCTGGGGTCAGCAAAAAGCAGCTCCCTCTGAATAATGATTGTATGACACCTTGACAATGATCCGTGATGATAACAGATATCTCTCCATCAGCTTGGTTTCACAGGTCCCTGTTCACCAGCTGGAGCTCTGATGGGGCATTTTACAATGCAGGCTTTGCTACCTCATGAAACATTATAATCATATAAAATGTTACGGTATAGATCTGTGAGTAAAATAGTACCTGCCCTTGACATCCGTGTCTAGATCTTTCCTTTGCTTTCTTGAGGAAGGTGCCCCATAGTTCTTGGGGATCACTCCTCCCAGGGCACAGGAGGTTCTGAGTTGACCCTTTAGCAAATCACTGAAATGTAAAAGGATAATAATTATCTCTAACCTTCATGGACATTGTGAAACTCCCCCATAACTGTGCATGGATGTTGTCATCTGGGCATTAAGATCAATACAGCAGGAGGAATTTTTAGCATCTGAAATGAAAACCTGGTTTTGTAAACAAAATAAGGGAGCTGGAATCTCTTGGACCTGCTGCGTTTGGTCTCCAGGGACTTATCTCATTTTTGCTTTTCTTAAATATGTAAGCCTTTTTTTAAGGTTCACTTCTTTTTCATTCCTTTCCCCACTATCTGTGGGAGAATAATCATAGGAGCATGGAGAGGGGAGGAAAGGGGTGGGGGGGAAGGGGATGAACTGAGGGAGGAATTTATCTGAAAAAGACAGAAACAGAGAGGAAAAGAAAAACAGACAGTGGCAGAAACAGAGAGAGGGGAAAAGAGAGGGGAGACAGAGACAGACAATAACAAAGACAGAGACAGAAAGACAGAAATAGAGATAGAGAAATGGAAAGAGACAGGGAGACAGAAACAAAAAGGTTGGTTCAAATTCTTCCTCTGACACTAGCTATGAGACCCTGGGCAAGTTCGATGGGCCTGAAGCAACTTCTGATGATTTATATATACTCTATAGACTTAGTCGTTGCAATCTGTGTTGGTGGAAGGACTCCTAGCATTCCCTGCTGGTAAAATCACAGGTTTTTAATGTATTCTTGTGTGTGTGTGGATATACAGAGCACACGTCTTGTTGCACTTATTAGTCAGTTCTAAGATTTGGTGTGTTGCAGATAAACATCCCTGGATTATTATTGTGTCTATTTGAAGTTTAGAGGCAGATGGATATCACAGAGATAATTAATTATGGAAGGAACCTTAAAAACCACTTCGTCCAACACCGTCATTTTTCAGATAAAACAAAGTGAGTGACTTTATTCAAGGTAATAACAATAATAATTCATAATAGTCACTACTCAAACCCAGGTCTTTTGACTCTAAATTCAGCACTAAACATGGTAGTAACAGCATAATCTTACTAATCCTCGTTAAATTTCTGTGAAAAACAGAAGAAAGCAGAAGTAAGTTGAGAAGGGACACAGAGTCGTAGGGCAGTGTTGGACACCAGTTAAGTGGTGAATACAACATAAGGGTTGGAGTTGGGGAGAACTCAGTTTGAATCCTGCCTCAGTCAGTTGTTGATCCTGGTCAAGTCACAAAAGCTATTTCAGAGTACATACCCTTATCTGTAAAATGGGGATAATAATAGCACCCACCTGACAAGGCTGTTGCACAGCTCAAATGTAAAATATGTACAACACTTTGTAAAACTTACTATACTATATGAAAATGTATATACATATATATATATATACCATACCATATGAGTACTAGTTATTATTATGGTTATTTACTATATAATTTTTAAAAGATGAGTTTTGTGACTTTGTGGTTTGATACACATTCTTCTTTTTATATTCTTCATATGTAATCAATGAGATAATATTTGTAATGGGCTTATTAGTGCAGTGGCTAGCACATGGTAGGTCCTTAATAAATGCCTGTTCCCTTTTCTTCTTTGTACCTGGAAATATGAAAGATAATAGAGATTTGTTGAGTTTATAATAAAAGAAAGGACACTTAAAAATAAATTCCTATGTAGCACAATCAACTTTAAGGAATTTAATAGATTAAACCCTCAAATTTAAAAACAAATTCAAAAAGTATGATTTTCTTTGCAAAAAGATTCTTCACTTTTCAGAAGCATTTGTCAGAAAATCCATTTAATATGTTTGTTATTCAGTCATTTTCAGTCATGTCTGATGCTTTGAGGCTGCATTTTGGGGTTGTCTTGGCAGAGATACTGGAGTGGTTTGCTCTTTCCTTCTCCTCATTTTACTGATGAGGAAACTGGGGCAAACAGGGTTAAGAGAGTTGCCCAGAATCACACAGCCACTAAGTGTCTGAGGCCAGATTTGAATTCAAGAAGATGAGCTCTAGGCCCAGGAAGAAGTTGATTCCAGGCCCAACATTCTATCCACTGTGCCAGCTAGTTGTCCTTTCATTCAATATTATATCAACCTTACTAACATTGTTTGTATCTGTTTATTGCAATAATGGACTTGATAGAGAAGCTTGTAGGAGAGAAACATAAATCAACAACTAAATGAAGGTCAATCATAAATGAAGATAAAGTATATCTGGAATTATAAATAATGAGGAAATTACTTATGAGAAATTTCATATTGTACTAAATGAAATTCTCTGACTAGATATATTAAATTTTAAAATTAGTTTCTTAGAAGGTCACTCAAGGAAAGCTAAGCAGCCTATAAGACTCCCTCCACAATGTGAACAGACACCAAAGAATAAGAATGGGAGCAAAAAAGTAGGGACCAAATGGAAGAAGCTAGACGAAAGAGAGTATAGCCAGAAGAGAGGGGCAAAAGAGAACAACATCCTGGGGCATGAGCCAATATTTACCCCTTTAGATATCTTTACTCGGTCTCTCCCCTGGACATCAATAGCTCCTGGGAAGGTCAACTTAGAAACCCCAGTTCCTCCATCATTACTTCATCACAGGAAGAGGAAGGTCTGAAAAAAGCCAAGAGGGCCACCATAGAACTAGATGATGGCAATCCAAGATGGCTGCCTGGAGCCTGCTGATTTCACTGTGCCAAGTGGCAGCTTTGTCTTGCCCTTAAATCCTGCTATTCCTATCCAAGATCTAAGAAAAGGGAAGACTTTACTCAGTTTCCCAGCGTGGGAGAGAAACTATATGAGTTTTAAAATCAAAAGGTTTTTCAGAGGGACTAAAGAAAAAATTTCACAAAAAATATTCCAATTTAATGTTAACTTTCCACAAGATACAACTTTTTAAAGGACATTATTAGTATTTCAAGTTCAATGTGCCTACATGTGGTTCCTATAAACATTATAGGAAAGGATTGCTCCATTTCCTCATCTATTAAATTGGAATAACAATATCAGCACCATGTACCTCAGGGCAGTATTCTGAGACTTAAGCCTATGTGTATGCAAAAAAAATTTACAAAATGAAAAGTGTTACGTAAATGGCTTTGTTATGGTGAAGTGGTTGGGGGAAGCACACAACCAAAGATTAAAAATATGAGGTTTTAGGAATCACTCATTTCTCATAGTTTAATCCTTGAGGTAAGCACTGTGTAATTGGAATCTGTTACCCTAAAAACTATGATTCCCAGCAAAATTATGAGTCCCAGAACCGCACTCACTTCCTGTTGTTACATACTGATGTAGACAGGATATAAATTGGGTGAAGGTCTGTCTCTCTGTCTCTTTTTCCTTCCTCTTGCAGCTTTGCCCGAGTGGGCATTTTGAGTGGATAGAAAACATAGTCACGTGGTTCTATTTTGTCAGATAATAGACTTTGTAAAAATATAATACTTGAAGTATTCAACTTTAATTTTAAATCCTACAGCACCCATCCTAGGTCTTTAAGCTATTCAGAAATCCCTCCATTTTCCTGCCTGCTGGACATCCTCAGGCAGATCTCAACCTTGATATTATCCCATTAATGGGTTGTATTGAACACAGAGTTGGTCAGATTGTCTCAATGCTCAGGAACCTGCTGTCTTCCCTTAAGAATGGGTGTAAGTCGCTGGGTTCTTCTCTATCGCTTCCTTCTCTATTGCTCTGAGTCATTACTTCAGGATGTATCCCCTTGGACCACGTCAGGCCCAGTCCATGGCCTAAGGAAGTCCCTCCTGCCCACCTTTTGTTTTTTAGATAGCATACTCGGCCCTCGCTGGCCTTCCTAATATTCTCTCTGTCCTTCTGCCTCCCTTTAAGCCTGGTGCCATTTCCCCCTTCCTCAGGGATGTCTCTAGGCTCTCCCTTAATGCTATCTAGTCTGCCTAAATTTAATTCTATTTATCTAGATTTTCTAATCTCATCCCTCACTGGTGAAATCATCATTCGAATGTGGTTCTCTGGAATCCAGCCTTTCCTCCCTAACCCCGGCATCTCAGGGTATTGATGGCCATTTTTCTCACTAGATGGTCTCTCTTTCCAGCCTGGAATCTTCTCTCATTCTGATTTTCTGTCTTTTTATCTGAGCTGACAGAGACCAAAAACCAGGTAGAAGGATACCTTTCGTTATTTTTAGCTCCTGGATGGAATTATTTCCCTCTCTCTTGATGAGTCTTGGCTCAAGCTCAGGGCCCTTCCCCCAGGGGGAGGATCCCAAAGATGACACGCTTTTTCTATAATTACAAATAAAAAATGCATGAGCATACACCAATAACAACAACATCTTTTTTCCACCGGCTCAAGTAATCATGCAGGGTCATTTCAACCCAGCCCACATCTCCAATGCATTCCCATCATAGGCAGCATGGCGTAATTCAGCCATGCAAATTGTCCTGGGCTCAGATGCTCAGGAACTAGGAGCAGTCGTGCCACCAGGCTGTGGGCAAGCCAAGAGGTTAATGAAAAACAGACTCTAAAGCCAGAGCAGCAGTGAGAGGGCCCTTCAGGATCTCATATGTCTCACCTTCAAACCAAACCTTTCCATAACTCTTTTCTTCCTTAAAGACCAGAAGATTGAGGGCCAAATTCTGGCTCTGTCTGTGCTTTATGACCAATTGAGTTCTGCACAAGTCCCTCTGTGCCTCAGTTTCCTCATATGTAAAATGAGGATAGTAGATTCACTGATCTATCAGGTTGCCTTCAGTCCTAAATCTGATTCCATGATGTTCACATTTCTTTTTTCCCCTCCTCCTGGGTTATGAATCTAGTCTCTTTTGGCAATTCCCCATTGGTCCTACACTCTTTTCCTCCTTTTTTTCTTGTTCTTTTGTATCCTCAATAAGATCTTTATTTTTTACATCTATGTTTAGGGGCATCTAGGTGACTTTTCCTCCTTTTTTTCTTATTCTTTTGTATCCTCCATAAGATCTTTATTTTTTACATCTATTTTTCCTCCTTTTTTTCTTGTTCTTTTGTATCCTCAATAAGATCTTTATTTTTTACATCTATGTTTAGGGGCAGCTAGGTGACTCGGTGGATAAAGCTCAGGGCCTGGAATTATGAAGATCCAAATTCAAATCTGGCCTCAGTCAAATAGTAGCTCTGTGGCTTTGGGCAAGTCTCTTAACCCTATTTGCCTCCATTCCCTCATCTGTAAAATGAGCCGGAGAAAGAAATGGCTAATCACTTCAATATCTTTGTAAGAAAACCCCAAATAGATTCATGAAGAGTAGGGCATGACTGAAATGACTGAACAACAAAATGTGGGCTTCTCCTGGGACGCTGTATGCTAATAAAGGTTAAAGCAACGACCAAAAATGAATAGAATCCTAGAATGTTAGAACTGGACAGAACAGTGGAGGTCATCCATCTCTCCACATTCATTTTAAAAAATTAGGAAATTGGAGAGCAGTGAATTGTCCAAGCTGGCAAAGCTAATTGAGGGGCCCAGCTGGGCCTAGTCAAGTCTCCTGACTCCCAGGCCCGTGCTGACATGAGTAGAATGAAAAACAGCACTATTCCAAGCACAATTATAAAGCCGACAAAGTTTGTCTTTGGTTTGTCTCTAAAAATCCTTTTTTTTTTTTTTTCCTTCTTCCTTATGTATTTCTACAAGGGCAGTGAGGAGGCACAGTGGATGGAATGCTGGGCCTGGAGTCAGGAAAACCAGAGTTCAAATCCGGCCTTGGGCACCTAGTAGCTGTGTGACCCAGGGCCATTCATTGAACCCTATTTGCCTCAGTTCTTCATATTAAAAGGAGATGGAGAAGGAAATGGCAAACCAAATGGAACCACAAAGAGTCTGCTATAATGAGTCTTCCTGACTCCAGGCATGGTGCTCTATCCACTGCGCTGCCTAGTAATGCCATTTTGTCCCTACCTAGAATCAAAATTTGATCTTGGTTAAATATTTTGTAAACTCCACAACATTAAGGTATAGATGACCAAAAAAGATGATTCACTAGAGGGGTTATTAGCCCTCTGATGCGGACAAGAAGCCTTACATTAATTGGAAAGAATGACATATTAATTGTGAAATTTTAAGCCTTAACTGAGTGGTTGTTTGGGTGTCTCTTTTTTGGCTTTTTGGTGTGGGTCAATGATTTCATTCCTGTGGGGAGCTCCACATACATAAACCTTCTCTGCCCTAGCAGAAGAGTCACTCTCTATAATTTACAGTCTTAGAGACCTGCCTGGGATACCAAGAAGTTAGTTAACTTATCCATAGCCACAAAGCTAGCACATGTCAGAAGTACGTCCTCACCTTTGCCTTTGAGGCCCAGGATTCTCTTTGCCCTTCTGTCTCTCCTAAGCATGATAAACATCTTTAAATCAATGTATTAGGAGGCTACACTTATCAAAGTAGATGTCTAAAAGGAAGAAATAAGTTACTTCTTTAATCCTAACATCTCTGAACCCCTGTAATTGCATCAATCCACGATCCAGCAAAGAATCCACTCTATGCAAGGATATCTCTCGAACTTGGTCTATACATACATCTCTTTATGGCTAGGAGAGGCGTAAGAAAATGGGACATATTTTGGTATATACCTCCATAGAGAGGGATTTGGGCAACCCTAAAGCTACCAGATCTCTAACTTCAATCATGTTTCAACCCAGGGTTCCAGAGGTGACAGATAATTCAAGTAAACTCTGTTTCACCCCTATTCCCAGTTTCCTCATGATAGAAATGGTTCCCTTCCCCTCAAAGAGAAGGGAAATGAGGAAGCATTGAAAACATACTCTTCCCCTCGTCCTTAAGAGAGATTCGAGGAAAGAAAACAAGCCAAATTACTCCAACCATTCCAATGATTCAGTCGATTCCTAGCCCAGACAGTGGTTTATACCTGGATCTCTCTGAGGCTGGAGCCCAAAGCAGCATTTCCACCTGCTTTAAGAACTTTCTACCAGTCTTCTTTGAAAATTCCCCTTTCCCAGAGTTCAGCAGCTGACATAGACATGAAATGTTTAATGACTAAGAAAAAGCACTGATGATGGGCTTTCAAAGCACGAGACTTCTCTAACATGTTCGTGAACATCCCACTGATTTCTTTCTTCTATTGTTCTTCTCCGGGTAGGTAGGAAGGCATAGTAGAAAGAGGACTGAACTTCATGTCAGGAGAGACCTGAGTTTAAATTCTCCCTCCAACTCATGCTGTGTTACCCTAGAAAAGCCACTCAAACTCTCCAGACATCAGATTTCTCTTCTGTAGAGTAGGATTCCCTAGAAAGGTAATACCAAGAGCTACTGGGGGGATCTCATCCATCAAAGAAAAGGGGAAAAAATTAGTTCCTGACCTTAAGTTTTAAATACTAGTTCTAACCCTTCACAAAACGGTTGCTCAGTCTTTAGGGGAAGGGGAAGGGAATAAGCATATCCTAAATTCTTATTGTGTGCCAGTCATTATGTCATGTACTTGACAAATATTCATCAATTCATTCCCACAATAACCCTGGAACTAAGTGCTGTTATTATCCCCATTTCATGGGGGAAGAAACTGAGGTTAAGTGACTTGCTCTGGACATGTTAAGTGTCCAAGTCCAGATTGGAACCCAGTTCCCCCTGACCTCAGACTCAGCACTCTATCCACTCTGACACCTCTATAAACATTTATTAAATGCCAAGCATTATGATAACTGCTGGAGTTATGAAGAAAGCCGATGGCATTCTCTGCTCTCAAATAGCCCAAAATCTAATTGAGGAGGCAACATGGAAAAGATACATGCAAAGAAGCTATGTGTAAAAATTAAATTTAATATTTAATAACTTCAAATATTATATTTTAATAAGATATATTAATAATCACTAGAAGTAAAGGAATTAAAAGATAATTATCTAACAAAATAAAACCATGTGCCCATGGCTAATCTACCTGCTCAAAAATGGCCCACTCCATCAAAGCCATCACAGGAAGGAAATAGCCCTAGACAGGAAACTCCATCCAATTTATCTCCTGTCTATGGAAGCATACAACAACAGGAAGTGAGTGGGCTCCTGGGTAATGTAGTTCAAAGGCACAAGATTCCAATTACACATATGCATGGGTTAAATAAGAAATAATTAACAGAGGAAAGGCACTAGAATTAAGGGTGATTGGAAAAGACTTCCATTAAATGAGGCAGACTTTTAGCTGACACTCACAGGATACCAGGGAAGCCAGGAGATAGAAATGAGGAAAAAGAGTAGTCCAGGCTGAGAGGACAGCCAAAGAAAATGACTGGAGCTGAGAGATGGAAAGAAGTATGCTCATCTGTAAATGTAATANTATATATATATATATACTTATAAATTAATGTCTCTCATCAGAATGAGCTCCTTATAATTAGGATTGATTTTATATTATGAGACTAGGACATGCGTAGGGTCTGGCACATAGGAGGTGCTTGACAAATGCTTGTTTACTGACTGAAAAGAGAAGGGAGTTTGGACTAAATGACCTCTAATGTCCCTTCCAATTTTAAATTTATCATCCTCTTTCCTTCCTAATGTATATCAAAAGTTTTGTCATCCTTAAAGCACTATGTGAGTATCACCTAAGATTATGTAAAATAACCATAAAACAGTCTCAATTAATCTTGCTGACAGACTCCAAGGTAGACATGAGGAAAAATGGTGGCGATAAGTGGACGGGGCTGATATCTCCCGCAGAACAGACGTACCTTGCACTTCATGCAATTTGGTTAGGGATGTGACAGTCATTTAGTTCTAACATTTCAAGCCTTAAAGGCTTAGGAAGGGCTGCATCAATTCCTTTGGTGATTTGGGCCTTTGCTGTTTAGAGAGGCTAACTTTGCTTTTCCCCCCATTACACAAAATGGGTTCACAAATCGCTGTTTGTAATTTGTCACTGATGATTAAGGTGGTTATTAGGAAGGACCTGGATTTTAAAGCATTATCAAAGGCAGTTGCACATTTCATCAGCAAGAGAAATAGGGGTCAAATCATGATACTCTTTAATTATCCTGCTTTCCTCTAGAGATAATTCAGCTTCTCCAAATGGTCTTGATTTCCTTTATTTTGAAGTAAGAAAATGAACTAGTTGATGGCATTGCTTAATGAGTCAGCACATCAGTTAGGCTGGTTGAATGTCCTCGAAAATGCCACCAGATCAAAAGGATAAGGATATAGGAATTACCTAATAATGCCAGTGACTAGAGAACATTTTATTGCTTGTCAAAAATGACTTTTAATTAATTTAAAAAGACATAGAGATTGAGGCAATAGACCATAAGCATTCTTTAAGTCCCTAGAGAATTACAAAGCCAAGTCTTTTTATCAATTTCCTCATATATGAAAAAATGATGGCTGGTGAGCCAAGCTGGCCTCCTCTCTATTCCTCACACAAGATACTTGATCTCCCATCTCCATGCCTTTGTGCTGGCTGCTTCACATGCCTGGAAAGCTCTCTCTTCTTGCCTTAATCTCCTGGAATCTCTTTCTTCCTTTAACATACATCTGAAGCAAACTGAAAGTGGAATAATAGCAATAATAAAACTCATAACACAAAGGACTGCAAAGTACTTTCACATACATGACATCATTTGATCCTCACAATAACCCTATTAAGTAGTTACTATTGCTCACATTTTGCAGAAGAAGAAACTGAGGCCCAGAGCTATTCAATGTTTTGCCCAGGTTCATGCTGGTAGGTAATCTCTGGTCAGCATTCCAATTCTAGTGCTCCCTTCCAATTCTAAAATCCCCTGATCCTGTGATTCATTGGGTGAAACAACCAAAAAAAACCAAAAAACAAAAAACGCCCAATACAAACACATATACAAAAACCATATTATAACATAAAGTAAAAAGAGAAAAGAAATTTATTTGTTTTTGTTTTTTAACGTGCTATTTGGTCCTCCCCACAAGACCAGAAAATGAGGATCAACCTTGACAGCAATGAAGACTTCTTGAGATAATTCCACTGCCAAGGAAATCCATCTCTAGCACCTATATTCAGTGATGTGATGATGTTCTATGGGGAAAGAAGAAAGGAAGGAAGGAAGGAAGGAAGGAAGGAAGGAAGGAAGGAAGGAAGGAAGGAAGGAAGGAGGGAAGGAAAGAAGGAGGGAAGGAGGGAGGGAGGATTTTTTAAGTATATACTAAATTCCAAGCACAGGATATAAATACAATCAAAAATAAAGACAATCCCAGCACACAAAAGGAAGCTGAAAAAGGGAGGAGGAGAGAACAGAGTTTGGAATTACAGAAATAGTTGTCATGCAGATTTGTTTATAGAAATAGAGAGTTTATTGTAGCAGTTTAGGATCAGGTCATCCTCACTAGAATTTACAGAAGAGTTATCCTTAAGGAGCCCCTAACTAGAGGTTCCTTTTTGGGCTAACATGCCATGGTTCTATGTATAAGTAACTAAGCTCAGATGGTGCCAGTGTGTATCCCTGACTTTACATCTATAAAGATTTCAGAAAGGTCATGTTGAACTAAGCTTTTGTATTTGGGCTTTTCTGATGCTTTGCTAATAACTTCAATTAAAGTCACAAGAGATGTTTGACATAGATACAAAGAGGATATTGACCTACCCTTCCTACCTTAATCTGTGCCATAGAAGGGCCTGTATGCCTAGTCAATCAGCAAAGTGCAGGGCAATTAATTTCTCTTTCTGTCTTCTCTTTGCTCCATTTTGCTTATGTAATTTAATCTTTTTTCCCTCCATTCTTTTCCTTCTTTATAATTTTTCTGCCTCTTCTTTTCTTTTTTTTTTAAAAAGAGGTTGGGATCTCTCTAAAGAACCAATTTCACTGTAGCATTGATCTTACAGACAATAGCTCACTAGATTAAAACTCTATTATAGTTTCTAAATCAAAAGATGATATGGATGACTGATGGTCAGCAGTCTCACACTAATTTTTTTAATAGCTAGGGAGAAAGTATTCTTATTGTCTCTTCTCTAGAAGAGACATTGCTTACCCTACAGTATCAAAATGCATAAAACTAAGTGAGACAGGTTTTGGACTCCCATTTAGCAAAGACTCAGTTTAAGTCCTTCATTTGGCACTTTGGGTTATAGAAAATAATAGAATCACAAGAGGAAATGATGTCTCAAAGAAAGTTGCAAAGTCCACTATTTTGCATCCTGTCAAAATTATCTCTGAAAAGAGAAATCTTTATCTCAGGCTTAAACAGAATCCAACCCTTTTGAGTTAGATAAAGTATAATAGAAGTCCTATTTGGGAGCCATGATGTCTGAGATCAAGTCTCAGCTTTGTCACAATTTCTGAGGGACCTGGAGTAAGATATTTCACTTCTCTAAAATGCTCTTTTTCTTCCTTCTTTCCTTCCTTCCTTTCTTCCTTCCTTCTTTTCTTCTTTTCTTCTTTTCTTTTTTAACATATCTACACAATTTTAATAGTGGTTTTCTGACATTTTGCAGTCACTGTTTTCTTCCTCCCACCTACACTTTTCCCCTCCCCAAGACAGAAGATATTATGATATTGGTTGTACATGTGTTATCATACAATATCTATTTCCATGTTCATTAAGTTGTGAAAGAGGATTCATTGCTTAAACTAGAGAAAAATTTATGGAAGAAAAAAAACAAAGAATGGTAAATTTCAAGCTGCATTGAGACTCTATCAGTTCCTTCTATGGCAGTGGATAGATTTTTTTTATCATGAGTCCCTTGAGATTCAATGGCTACATGAAGTAAATGAGGTAGTTGGACTGCATAATCTCTAAGGTTCCTTTTAGTTCCAACATTCCAAGGTTCAGTCTCTCAATGGTTTCCTTAGTCCTTCATTACTGGGATATTAACAGAAAAATGTATTACAGGATTTTAAAAAATAGGTCAGTCATGTTGTGAGAGCAAGGGATTACTGCGGGAGAGTCCACATATTCCATTAGCTTCTGCACAATATTAAGAGCCAATTCTCTCTGTTTATCTTTTATCTTTGTAGATATCTTTTCTGTACATTGCTATTTACACGATGTCTCCCTCATTGGATATATGTTCATCAAAGACGGGAATTGTTTTTTCCTTCTTCTCTTTCCCTAGTGCTTAATATGTAGTTAGGGCTTATAAATTTTATTAAGGTAGGGAGTTCCTACCACAGATCTATTGGAATATATTATAATATTCATCCTTTTTATTCTTCACAATCTAGTGTTCCTGTCCAGTCGATATAGACAGTGTTAGCCATTTCAAAAAATTCATTCACTATTGCCTTGGATCCTCTTTCCTTCATAGTTTTCTGTTCTTATTGTTGTGGCAAATCCTATTATCTCCTTCTTTGGAATATATGCTCTTTTAGAATATAAGCTCCATAAAGTTAGGAACTATTTCACTTTGGCCTTTGGATTCCCACGTGTTTAGCACCATCTCTGGCATATAATAGGCACTACATAAATGCTAGCTGATGGATGGATTGATTTTCTGCTTTTGCTTTCTTGTTGTCAAGTATGTCTGGTGTAACATAAAAACTCAGGCTCCCCACCCTCTATTATTAAATTCTTTTCTCTCGCCTATGTCAATCTGTTCTAATATTATATATTATTATATTCTCTATTCTATTTCCCTTTCTAGAGCCCCTTTGTCTTTTTTACTGACTCTTTCTGCCATGCTCTTAATGCAGGCATTTCCCAGAATTCCTCCCTCAGTCTTTACTTTTCTTCTCCCTACTTTTTCTTTCCCTCAGTAGGTTTATCTATTCTCACAATTTCAGCTATCACTTTTATATAGATGTCTCCAACTAGTGTTTGGACATTTACCCATGATTAAAGCAATCATTGGAGTTGGGAACAGATAGTTGCATCCAAGTTGAAGGAGGGCAGGGTTCAAGTCAGAATTCAAGCAGACAAAACCAATCTGCCAGGTCTGGCCAGTACCAATGTTTTTGAGAGCACCCATGTCCAAGGGCTGAGATGGAAGCAAGAAACTGTTTGCAACAGCAGAGATTCAAGTCAGGAGATCACTACCAGATAATGAGGCAAGATAAAAGACATGGAGGCAGTTGGATAGCTCAGTAGATTGAGAGTCAGATCCAGAGATGGGAGGTCCTGGGTTCAAATCTGATCTCAGACACTTCCTAGCTGTGTGACCCTGGGCAAGTCACTTAACACCCATTGCCTGGCTCTTACCACTCTTCTGCCTTAGAACCAATACACAGTATTGACTCTAAGACAGTGATGGGCAAACATTTTAGAGGGGGCCAAAGGAAAGAAAATGCTCATCTGTCAGTCTGTTTCTAAGGCAATTCTTTAGAAGTTTCATCGTATTGTATCCTACTCATTGTATTCGTAAGATTAGGAATAATGTCATGCAGTCAGATAGTACATTTCAGGGGGCTGCATCTGGCCCACAGGCCATCATTTGCCCATCATTGCTCTTAGACAGAAGGTAAGGGTTTTTAAAAAATTAAATTAAATTTAAAAAAAGATAAAAGACATGTCAGAGAGTCAGTCATTGACCAAGCTGACATGTCTATAAAGCTTCAGTCCTTTCATCACGGTGATGTAGATTCTCCATCTCCACTCTGAGGCAACACATCACTGTGGTCAAAGGTTATTTCCACCATTCTCCAACATGACTCAACCACATCAGTAAATCCACATAGCTAGCCCTCATTTCTTTCCTGAATTCCAACTCAATTTCCTTCTGGACTTCATGATATAGTGGAAAAAGCACTGGCTGCAGATTGAGAAGATGGTCTTAGTTTCTTCTTCTCTAAGAGAAGAATGTTTCTAAGTCCTTTCCAATTCTAAATCTATGACCCTCTGCTCTATGTCTGGATATCTAGTCACCACCCCAAACTTAGTTGCTTAAAACTTGATTTTCTCTCACAAAATTAGCTTTTTTTAAAAAAATAAATTTTAATTTTTAGAAAAGTTAACATGGTTACATGATTCATGCTCTTACTTTCCCTTTCACCCCCTGACCTCCTCCCCCCCCCCATAGTCGACGCACATTTCCACTGGTTTTAGCATGTGTCATTGATCAAGACCTATTTCCAAATTGTTGATAGTTGCATTGGTGTGGTGGTTTCGAGTCTACATCCTCAATCATGTCCACCCCGACCCATGCGTTCAAGCAATTGTTTTTCTTCTGTGTTTCCTCTCCTGTAGTTCTTCCTCTGAATGTGGGTAGTGTTCTTTTCCTTAAGTCCCTCAGAATTGTTATGGATCATTGCAAGTTTTTTTTTTTATTGACTTCCCTTTTTTCTATTACTCCTACTCACCTAGTATTGGAAATTTGAAATCATCTTTTGTACCTTATTCTCCCTTCCCCCGCCCCCTCATCCAATTTACTGCAATGTCCTTTCAATTCTTTCTTTACATCCTTCATATCCACCCTGTCTCCTTTCTATTCCCATTGCCTAGTTCAAATTGTCATTATCTCTTTATAATAATCTCCCAGCTAAGTTCCCTGTCATCTGTTTCTTACCCTTGAAATCCATCCTACACATACTTCCAGACTTAATATTCTTAAAGAATAGTTCTCACCATATCATCCCCCTTCTCAAAAACTTTTAAAGATTCTTTACTGTCAACCAAATGAAGTCTAAATTCCTTAACCTGGCATTCAAAACTCTCCACAATATGGTCCCAGTTACTCTTCAACATATACTTGGCCTTCCAACCAAACTATCTGGTATTCCCTGAATATGCCTTATCCTTTTTTGTCTCTGTGTTTTCACTTTTCTGTCTGCCTGAAGTACTTTCCCCATCTTCAAACATCTGCCAAAATAATCCTAAATGTCTTTTAAGGCCATTTTCAAATGACATGCCCTTCACAAAACTTTCCTGATCCTCCCAAATGATAGCAAAATCTTCCTTTTCTGAACACCCATAAAACCTTATACCTCATTTGTGGTGCCTATATAATCTTGCCTTGTATCTGTTATCTGTGTCCAGGTAGTCCCTGACCTTTTCACCGTGATCAGATTAAAAACTCTGAGAGGGCAAGGATCAGTTATCATTTCTCTTAGCACCAAGTCCAGAACTTAGAAATAAAGAGCTGCTTTTTGTCGCCAAAGAGGGCACAAGAAAAGCTCTCCGTGGGTTGTTATCAGGGCTGACGCTACATATAAGCAGAGTAGGTGCTGACCTGTTGGTATGATCATAACTTTCATGTATAAGACACATCATGTTTTAGAAAGAGCTTTCCAGAAGATCTCTCGTTTGATCTTCATAACAATCCTGTGATGCAGGAAAGACAGCTTTATCTCTTTATGAATCAATCAATCAACAGTTATTACCAGGTACTGTGTTGAGTCCTAGAGATACAAGTATGAAGAACGAAACCTTTCCAGCTGAAGAAAAACAAATTCATATATATAGCATATATATATATACACATATATATATAAAGGGAAAAATTCAAATAAATACAAACCAGTCAAATGCAAGATAGTTGAGGGCATCAAGAAAAGCTTAACATACAAGATGGTGCTTGAGCCACATTTTACAGGAAAAGAGGGACTCATTGGAGTGGGAATTAGGAGGGAGTGAATTCTAGGCATGTGGGAAAAGAAGAACAGAGGCATGGAGAGGAGAGGAACAAAAGGAAGGAATTTTGTGTTTAAGAAAGAGAACGCTACTTTGGCCCATAAGATACCGGAGCTCCAGATGACAAGATTCATTTTGAGAGAAGTGAGGTAATGTGACTATATTTATATAGATACAAAGTGGCAGAGGAAAGATTTGAACCCAAGACCTCAGACTGACTCCAAATCCAGGACTCTTCACTCATTCCTCATACCCAAAATAACTCTTCATTTTATTCTTTTTTACTCATGACAACAGTTCTTCAATAAAGAAGTCTTTCATTTTGAAAGTCAGAAGTATTTCAGAGTCTTTTGTTAAATAATTAGATAATGGGTCTGGAATGTGAATACTCTAAGTAGATGAATTCATGCTAATATTCTGTACATTCATGCAAGGAAGGGGAGGCTGGACGGTACAAGAGGGCACTGGTGAGTTGAAGTGGGAAGACCACTAAAAAAAAAAAAAAAGTTTCTTTATCCAAGGTCACTCAGCTAGTAACAAATGTAGGATGTGAACCCAGATCTTCTTGAAGTAAAGAGCAGAAGTCTTTCTGATGCAGTACAGAATGTCTCTTCTTCCTCAATGTCCTCAGGAAGATTCCACCCCTACCTGATGGCTGTAGATTTGAGGAGGGTACAGAAAACTTCAAAGCCAAGAGATAATGGGTGGCCACTGGCTAGAGACAACAGCTATGAGCATCTAGTTTTAAAAGTTAGGGAGAATCGATCAGGCTTAGGTATAGATAGAAATAACTCAGATGCATCCCAAGGGAGGTATTTGGTCCTATGGATATTCAGAAAAGGCATATGGCACTGGTCATACAGTAAAGATAACTGGGATTCATGAAGCACTTTAAGGTTTATAAAGTACTTCATAACACTGAGAGATAAGTATCATTACTGACTCAGGACTTTAGAACAGTAAGTAAATTATGTTAAGGTGCTACTATTATCCTCATTTTACAGGTGAGGAAACTGAGGCCGATAGCGCATAAACAACTTGTCCAGATCACACAGTTACTAAATGTCTGAAGTTAGATTTGAACTCACTCCAGCCCCAGCATTCTATCCACTGTGCTTTCTAGCTAATCTGACTACTTCATTTTACAGACGACAAGACTAAGGTCTAGAGAGGACTGTGGAAGAGAAAAGACACAGTTCTTGAACTCTTCTTCTGGTTGTTGAGTACTTTGATCTTTAAAAACAAGCTTAGAACCTGAGATCTTGGCAAATGTTTTATGGACATGGGGTGGTGTGGGAAGAAGGACGCTTACTTTCATTAAGAGCCCATCTGTCTTCTTTTACCAATGTCTCAAGGTGTTCAAAATGTTAAGTCTAATAGATCCCTCTTTTATTACTACCATGATTAGTTATCATTTCTCAGTCCTCTGTACCTTCATTCCTTCCCTCCTTTTAGATGCTTCTCTCAAAACATAATTGAGCCAATAATTTGGCAAAAGAGCCAGAGTTGTTAGCTAACTGCTACGAGGCATTTCAGTCAGCAAGAATGCCATCCAGGAGATTCATGGCTGAAGAAATGCATAAACAGCAGCCTTTCTCGTCCGCAGAAGTTTTATTGGAGATGAAGTTTGGAGTTCCACAAGGTCTGATTTATTGTAGGGAAGATCAATGTGAAAACACTGTCAAGCTTCTGGAACTAGTGAGATATTTAGATCGCTCCACTCACGTACATCATATTTATGAAAGGAACAGGAACTGGCCGATTATATATTAGAAAATCCTGTTAGACAAACTACGGCCTTTCCAAACGAAGCCTTTTATGAACTGGATTCCAAAAGGCTTCCTTCACTTTGTCAGTACTTTGCGACTGGGGACATTGCCAGCTTCCTTACATGCTTCCATTTTGAAAACTCTTCTTCATTAGGCTTGAAATGTTCCTAGTTTCTGATTGCAAGTTGCCTCACTTTCTTTATTAACCAGAAGATATTTGGGTTTGGTGGGGCTCAAGGAAGGGATTGTCCAATTGTAAAAACTAGTTTTTATCAGTTAGTGATAGTAAATAAGGTTAAACCTTAGATGATATTTAAGTAGTTCTTCTAAGTTAAAAGAGGAAAAAAAAGCACATTAATACCCATTGGTCCCCACAGGCAATATTTTTGCCTCCTTTTTTACGGAATCATAATAGCATTTAGTCCTGGAGTACTTTGGAGGACCTTAGCAGAAACTATTTCCCAAATTTATTAGCTTGTCTAATAAAGCTTGAATAATCTTATCTGACAGCCAGAGAAGAAGTCTTTATGCCCCAACAAAACCAGGTTTGCTCCTCCATTCAACTACACTAATGAACTTTCTGTGGGATCTTCTGTGGGATATCCACATATTACTGGGGCTTCTTGGGCATCAGCTATACACATTTATAGGCTCTGAGACTGTTAGAGCTCCAAGGGTCCTTAGAGAACATTTATCCTAGAGGAAACTAAAATCATCATGTTCATTGTTAAATATGAAAGGGGAAAAATATAAACTTGAAATTTTTGAAAAGGATCATAACAGAAAGATTGATGAATTGGACTTCAGCTATCTGGATTTTAACCCCAAATGGGTGCCAAAGTCAAATCAGTCCTCTTCTCTGGAGCTCATTTTTTCTGCAAAATAAGGAGGTTAGACTTGATCCTTAAAGTCTAGTTCTAAAATCTAACTAAGGGCACCTAAGGAGTGCAATGGGTAGAGCGTCTGACCTGGAGTCAGGAAGACTCATCTTCCTGAGTCCAAATGCAACCTCAGACACTTACTAGCAATGTTATCCGGGACAAGTCACTTAACCTTGTTTGCCTCAATTTCCTCATCTGTAAAATCAGCTGGAGAAGGAAATGGCAAACTTTTCCAATACCTCTGCCAAGACAACTCCAAAATGGAAGTGGAAAGAGTCAGACTTGTCTGAAAAATGGTTGAACAATAAAATCTAGCTGCTCCAGAAGTGAAGTAACTTGCCCAAGGTCACATAGTTAAGGACAGAGCTGGAATGAGAGCCTAGATTTCCTGGCTCCTAGCTGGAGCCCTGCTAACCTCTGCTCCCTCCTGAATGCTCTCCCCCACCATCCTGCCTCTTCTAAGATCTGATTTCATAGTGTTATACCTAACTGCCTTCCCTTTCACTTTATAGTGAATATCAAAGTCACCAGGGTTGTCAGTTCCTCGGTATCCTAAAGACTTTCCTGAAGTTGTTGTTGTTGAGATTATCAAGATAATATAGTTGTTTACAAGCAATTCAACCTTTCCACTCCCTTTGGGAAACTTCTTTTCTCTTTGTGTTCAAGGCTTTCTTTCTTTCTAAACTGATAGTACAGATGGTTGAATTTATCAGCATTCATCCCTTAAAAAGGGTTGATTTCTTTTTCTTTTCTTTTCTTTTTTTTTTTTTTTAATATATACAGAGAAGGCTTAATCTCAATTCTCTTGTTTCTTTTTACTCTTTTGCCCAGGGCTTCCACTGACTTCAAAAGGAGCTCTAGGCAAGCAGAAGACTCAGAGGAGAATGAGTATCTGACCTAATTAAGGATAAACCTTACAGTTTTTTTCCTCTTTGCTGATGAAAAATTCCCTTTTCTCCACCTGCCTCTCCCAGCTTGATTCCCCCTCATCCTGATTTCCTAAAGGAGGGAATCATACTGCATTTCCCCCTAAGAATTTTCGTTCCTGAAAATCAGTTCCAACATTTGAAAGGGAGGCCAAGGAGTACAGCTGAGTTTTCATTGTGGTGCACTTGGATTCTCCGCTCTTTAAGTCATTTTCCCATCTATTACTTCACCTGATCCTGTGCACTACCCTCTAAGGATCACAAAGTAAGCAAATATTCCCAAGCATATATAGGGCCAAGGCAGGATCCTCCTTCTACTCAGAGAGTGAAGACCTCTATTTCATTAAATATCTACTCATTTCCCAAACACCTCTCAGTTATACTGTGCACAAAATCATAAATTAGTTGCATTAATTCTCTTAGAGATCAATTCAGTCCCCCTGTATATCCTTCTCAGCCCCTTATCTCAGTTCTACCTTTATTTTAAAGTCCATGACCTTATACAATCTTCTCTAACTACTCAGATCTAAAAGGTCCCTTCCAGCTCCACATTCCATGTCCCTAATGGAGCCCACAGGGAAATCACCCTTTTCTGTAAGTAGGGAGTAGAAGGATAGAGCACTGGGTCTGGAGTCAAGAAGACCTGAGTTCAAATCCAACTTCAAACACTTACTAGTCACTTAACCACTGTTTGCCTCAGTTCCTCAAATGTAAAATGGGGATAACAATATCCCAGGGTTGTTGTGAGGATCAAATGAAATTACAAATAAAATTTGTAAAGTACTTATTCCAGTGCCTGGCACACATTGTGTTAATATATAAATATATATGTAAATATGAATAAAAATAAAAATATAAAAATGAATAAATATATAAATACACCCATATAAATGCATTATTTATTATTTATTATTATCACAATCATTATTGCCTGCTATTCTACAAATATAGACTTACTGTTATATATTGTAATCTTGGCCATAGGAAGGAATGTGTCCTCCTCTGGGGTTCGATTATCCTTAGGGAAATGATCCTTCTACTTCCTAGTTATTTCCTGTCACCACACAACTAATTCCCTGTTGTGATGGCCAATTTATGTTTTCAAGAATCCTCAGTGGCTCCCAATTGCCTCATGAATAAAAATAAACTCTTCAGGCTCGACATTTAAAATCTTCCAATCTGGCCCCAGCCTATCTTAACAGACATTTCATGATATTCCCATTTTGCACAGTCTGTATTATGGCCGACCCAACCTACAGGCTATTCCTTAAAACTTGGCATTGCCTTTCCCTCCTCTGCCTTTGGACTGGCTGTCTTCCCTCTGAGGAATGCATCACCACCACCTTTCAGCCATTTAAAGGCTCAGCAGTGGGTCACCAACTACAAGAAATCTTTCCTAGTCAAAATAGCAAGAAATAGGGGCAATATTATTTTCAAAGAAGAGTACAAAGGAATCAGAGAAGCACATCACAAAACTGGCACAGAGGCACAATACGGCACTGAGGGGAAATTTCAGTTATCCAGACATATGTTGGAACTGTTTTTGCCAAAAGCAGAGGAAGTATTTTCTTACTTGTTTTAATAAGAAATTTATCTTTCAAAATGGAAAGGAAGCAAGGAGGAAGAATTCTGTGCTTGGTCTGCTTCTCACTGACAAAAAAGAACTAGTTACTGGAATGAGAAATTATAAAAACACAGTAGGAGGAGTAGACTCCCTTTGAGAGTTGGTGATAGAGAAATAGAAAGACACAGTCAAATATATATATATATATATATATGTATATACTTATTTATTTATAATATATATTTATATGTTTTATATATATATAT
>NC_058131.1:131712956-131836996 GCF_016433145.1 Gracilinanus agilis | reverse complement strand
TATATATATATATATATATATATATATATATATATATTAAAACAGAGGTCAGAGGAAGAATAGGTAGGATCTAATGGACTAAAATTCTGCAAAGGAAGGCAGCCCAGGATGAATGGGAAATTTAAGAATGAAAATCTGAGGACACAAAGGAAAATAATCTTAGTAAAAAGGAAAAACAAAAAACAGGAGTTATCTGATAAGATCCTAGTAGATACACAGAGAGGGAATTCAATAACTAACTTAAAATTTTAAAAGATAAGTACAGAAGAGAGGGTGAAAATGATTATGGCTCAGATATTGGCTAGCTGTGTAACCCTGGGTAAGTCATTTGACTCCTGCTTTGATTTTCTTATCTGTCAAATGAGCTAGAGAAGAAAATGGTAAACCGCTCCAGTATCTTTACAAAGAAAACCCCAAATGGGATTATGAAGAGTCAGTCACAACTGAAATGACTCAACAAAATATGATTCTCAAACCATCCTGTAAAAAGGTGTCGAGGGTACTAACATGCAAGATGAACTGAAGTTAAAGGGAAGCTAAGGAAAATAAAAAGGAGGGCTTGGGATTTTCTTTTTTAATTTTTAGCTCCATTTTGGGAAAGAGAAATCTCAATGAAGATATTTCACCCTTGCTTGAGCTGAGTAGGAGAATGATTACCAAGAGAGAAGAGCTATTATTTTCTCTGCCAAGAAGAATATTTGCACTGGAAATGACTGAACAAAAAATGGCTAATGGGAAGATGATAAGCAACTTTAATAAGAAGATAGTAATAGAATATCTATTGTCCTGTTTTAGGTAACTTGGAATTGAAAACTTTTTAGTATGGTGATTCCAAGTGAACTTTAAGACCTTAGAAACATATACTCTAAAAAATGTAAGCTCCTAAGCAGAAAAAACTGTCTCATTTTATGTGTGTATCCTTAGTACTTAGCACCTTACCAAGGCCCATACTCTTGATTTATTGATTAATTGATGAATTCAAGTTACCAGGCATGGCTGAACTATATATCCTTTGATACTGAAAGAACTGATGGATATGATAGCTGAGCTACCGGTTATGATCTTTGAAAAATCAAGACTGTGGAAAAGGACTGGAGAATGGGAAGTATCTTAACTTTCAAATAATAATAATAGCTAACATTTACATATGAATACTGCCTCATTTGGTCCTCACAATGATTTTTTTTGAGAGATTTTATAGTTGAGGAAACTGAGAGACAGAGGTTAAGTGACTTGTCCAGGGTGAGACAGCTAGTTATAGTGTTTAAGAAATGATTTGAACTCAGTTTCTGACTACTGGTCCAGTGTTCTATTCACTGTTAACACTTTAAAAATAAAAATGGAAGAGAACAGGGTCTGCAAACTAGAGCCAGTAAGACTAATTCAATTCCTGGAGAAATTCTAGAATGGATAATTAAAGAGATGGTTAATAAGAAAGAAATGTTTTGTATGTTAGTTTAAAATCTGGTACTATAAAACTTCCTTCCTTTACATCTTTTTCATTAACTTATTTTATTTTTTTTTACCTTTTGTTTTATTATTATTTTTCTAGTTCAGTGAAATTTTTTTGGTATTTTAATTGAGATGGCATAGAGTAAATAGATTAGTTTATGTGAGATTGTCATTTTAATTATATTAGCTCTGTCCACCCATGAACAGTTAGTATTTCTCCAAATAAGTGGCATATTATTATGATGTTTTGTAAGAAATGACAAACAGGTTAATTTTGGAAAAACATGGAAAGTTAGAATGAATTTATGAAGAATGAAATGAGAACCAAAAGAACATTATCTATAGAAAAAGAAATTTGAAGAATGATTTGTGTAAATCAACCTCCAGAGAAAGAACTGATAAACAGACATAATTAAGACATAGTTTTATACATAAATATATTTTTTGGTCAAATGATGCTTATCTAATGGGGTGAAGGGAAGGCAGGAAGGGAGTTAGCTGGATATTTTAATGTAATAAACAAAACAAATAAAAAATAAAAATTAGAAGTAGCAATTATAACAAACAGTTACCATGGCTTCAAAAATGTTTTATTTTTTATAAATATGCATATATATAGATATAGGTACTAAAATTGTTAGAATAAGAGAATCATTTAACTACAATTTACATAGATTGTAGAAAAGTATGAAATGATAAATAATATTATAATATTATTGTGGAAAAGGTAGGGAATTAATGGGTAGTAGTAGTAGTAATACAATGAGGATTCGAAAGTGGTTGTGAATAGTCAGATTCAAGAAGAAGCATAGCTATTAGGTGTGAGATGTCAACTTGGCCACAGATCTCTGGTGAGGGTCTTGGGGGTCTGTTCTTTAGGTCAACTAGCATTTTCATCAATGACTTGGATAACAGCATAAATGACACATCATCAAATCTGCAAATGACATAAAGCTTAGAGGGATGATTAAGATACTAAATGACAGAACCAGGATCTTTGAAGATCTTAATAGGGCAGTGCATTGGATTGAATATAATTAGAAGAAATTCAATAGAGATAAATATAAACGCTTACCCTTGGGTTCAAAATAAACAAATAAATAAATAAAAATAAAACATCAATAGACAGTATTTGTTCTGAAACCAGACAAGAGATTCTGGTGTCCTATATACTCAATATGAATCATCAGTATAACATGGCAGTCCAAAAAAATGAATACAAACTCAGCCTCCATCAAAAGAGTATAGCTTGTAAGAACAAAGTAATACAATCACTGTTGTCCATCCTGATGAGAATACACTCAGAGCAGCTAGGTGGCCCAAAGAACTCTTCCTGAATTTATATCTGGCTTCCAGGTTGACTTGTTTGTCTCAGTTTCCTCATCTGTCAAATAAAATGGAGAAGGAGATGGCAAATCGCGCCAGTATCTTTGCCAAGAAAACCCCAAATGGGGTCTTGAAGAGTTGGACATGACTAAAAACACAGCTGAATAACAACAACAAAATTCAATTTGGCAAATTACAAAGCTAGAAAGGATACCAAAAATGGCACCCAAGCTAATGAAGGGTCTTGAGCCCCTGTCATATTATCTTGGAAAAGAGAAAACTGATGGGCAGATTGTAGCTGTCTTCAATTGTTGAAGAGACTACCATGAGGAAGAGGGTTTCTGTTTATTCTCTTTGGATCCAAAGAGACCAGAAGTAATTATAAGTTTCAAAGAGACAAATTGAGAATTAAATTAAGGAAAACAAAACAAACAAAACTTTCCTAACATAGTAGAATGAACGGGCTGCCTTAACAGCTAGTGGGACCCTCATCATCAGCAATCTCAAAGAAGAATTTAGTTGATCATGTCAGATCAATTTTGTGGCTTTTCTTTCAGGGTATGGATTAGATTACATGGTTACTACTGATGTATCTTCCAAATATAAATTCTCTGATTCTGATCACATTAGTAACTAGTTCTTTCTTTCTCCTCCATCATGAGTCGATGTCTTCTGCTTCTATGTTATATCCTGCCTGTGCGATCCATATTGCTGAGAGGGGTTCAAGCTGCAAAGATGGGTACAAGCTGCAACACAGAATTCCATAGTGCCCCCGGACTCACATGCCTCCTGCCCTAAAATGTAAGCTACTTGAAGGATGAGACTTTTTTTTTCAGTTTGTCTTTGCTTCCCCAACCCCTGGCTCCAGTCCTTGCCCATAGTAAGTGCTTACTAAATGCTTTGTCCCATTGGATTTCCAAAGGAGAATTCATTGCTGTTTAATCCCTCTAAAATCACTAGTGTGTGTCATTTCTTTTAATGCAAATACCTCTTCTTTGTTAGCACAGAGTGTGACATGGTTCAGAGACTATTCTAGTACAGGGCCTGGCACATAATAAGTGTTTATCAATCCAATGATTAATCCTGCCTCTGTCCCAGAGTCATCATGCAAAATCTAAAGTTTCAAGATCTCCGCTATAAAATGGGCATGCTGAGCCCTGTCCTACCAAACTCACAGTGGCAAGTGAGGGTCTAGCAAGAGAGTGCCGCAAATGTGCCTTTAAAAGGACAAAGGCTAGAGGGGTGCAAAGGGCATGAGAGTCAATTAACTCTGCATACCCACAGTCTCAGCATCACAAATTCAGCTAGAAAATTGGAGCATCTGTATAGCTATCACCATAAAAACTGAGGAAGAAGGGGGGAAATCGTGTGTAGTTAACCACGCACGCACAAGCTTCAGATCTGACACCTTTCCCGATGATTAGCCTGGATCCTTGCAGAGCCAGACAACTCGCTGACTTCAGAGCTTCCTGTCTTAGTTAAAAAGATACAAATTGCTTCCCTAGTGCATCCTCTCAGGGGAGCAGCACAGGATAAATCAGCCAGATTTGCATGAGTTCGTCCTTCAGCATAAACCTCAGGAAGATCCTATTATTTTTTAATCTCGTTTCAATAGTCTTGCTTTTTAAAGGCAGCTACATGTTTGTGTTTGGGGCTGCTCAGTGTATTGTATTTGCTTCCTGGATGGCACTTATGACTGAAGAACATGAAGAAGGGGAGCGAAGAATGAGGGACCAAGTTAATGAGGATTTCTGCCGGAGTCGTTTGTCATCCCCGGGAGGCCTTTTCCTTTGGGTGGCATTCACAATTTCTGATGGCAATATGCCTTGAGGGAACGTAAGGTAGAGGAGAGAGGGCTATCCTTGGAGTTAGGAAGACTTGGCTTTTGGCTTTTTGGCCTCACCTAACTCAATTTTCCTGGGGCCCCAAGGCAACTCTCTTAAGATGGCAAGCTGTAGTGAGCTCACTGAGAACAGGGAAGGTCTTCTGCCATTGTTTTTTGTTTTTGTATCCTTTTTTTGCTTCAACCACTGTACATTAATGAAGACCTGACACATCCCAAATCAGACTCTGTCAGTAGTGGCAACGGGATTCTACAAATCTCTCGACTCTCAGTTTGACCCTCTTTTCTTCAGTGCCTTCGTTAAGTGACCCCCTGTAACCTCTGGTGCTAATATCTCTTCTTTGGGCATTTAATTTGTTGTGTTGCCACAAGATAAGACATTGGAAAGGGCCCTGAATAATAATTCATGGGATCAAGGTGCTTAGTCCTAATTTCTTTCCTCACTGTGGGATCTCCACTTCTCAGATCCTTTTCTATAAAGTGGACATACTAAAATCTCCCCTCCCTAAGGAATCACAGGGATTTAAGGTTAGCAAGGTCATCAGAGGTCATTCAGTCCAACATTTTAATTTTTCAGATGAGTAAACTGAGACCCAGGTAGAATAAATGACTTGTTCATAGATACTCAATTGGTCAGCATCAGTCATAGGTCTTCTGACTCCAGTATTAGTAAAGTTCTTGCCTTCTCAAAGAGGAGACTGCAGCAGTAACATTTATTTATGTAATGGACTTGCAAACTATAAATGAAAATGTTAAGAATTCCTTAGATTTCATACACAATATGAACAAATACTTAAATTGAGGATATCTTCAAAATTAAGATAATTTATTGCACAAAATAGGACATATTTTCATAGGCACCCAAAAAATGGTATGCCCCAATAAATGTGCATATGTCTTGATAGGCCTTCCAGAAAAGGCCTGCCACAACACATATATCAATGTAATGAAATCACTTGTTATCTCTGTTAGGAAACCTGGTCAAATTATTTTTAAATCTATTTTTAAAAATTCATGTTCTGTTCGGTTAAGTTTGGATTTGTAACAAGGAAAGCAGAATAATCCATTGTGTCACTGTGTATAATTCTGCTGGCTGTTTGGCAGTTGGGCCAGGAGGAAATTCTAGTCTAGTTCCGAGACTATGTATGGAGCATGACCAACAGAGAACAGCCAGCCTGATCTCACTTGGACTATTTGCCATCTGAATAAGAGTGAAGTTGTTGAAACAGGCATTTGGTTTGTCAAGGCATCTATGCCAGTTTCTCTGGGCAGACACGGGTCAGAGACATGAGGTGTATTCTGTGTTCAAAATAGTTGGAAAACACAGAAAAATAGAAAGGACAAGACAGAAAAGCATGGCCAGAACTTAGGCAAGAATTCCCCAAACAGAATGTGTCTAAAACGGGTTCAGCTTGTACACAAAATATGTTTTTCATTTTGACTTTATGTAGTGGATTTTTAAATCTTCTATCATAGATTTAGAACTGGAATAGACCATTGAAGCGGTCTACCCCAATTATTTCATTTTACAGGTAAATAATCTGGGGAATTTACAAAGAAAAAAACCCGACATGCCCAGAGTCATATACTAGTAAACAAGAGAGTAAAAATTCAAACCGAGGTCCTCTGACTCCCAAATGATGTAGTGGTTATTTGTTCCTCTGTGCCATTTTGTCTCATATATATATGTATATATACACACATGTACACATACATATGTGTATATGAATATAATTAATAACACCCAAACACAAAAAAAAAAACAAGAAAGAGGTATATAAAAGAAACTATAAACATACTGTATAAACTTTGTTTTCTAAGAAGTATTTATGGATAGATATAGTGTTTGTATTGTCTTCTTCACTTTTTTCTCCTGTGCATTAAAAATTGTTTTGGTGATGATCTCTTTTTTTGCATATCACTCATTATAACTAACCTACCACTTCCACTCTCCTTTAGTAGATCATCACCCCCATAAAAATATTTATAGCTTAGCAAAAATAATCAATACCTTGGTCTGAGAATACTTATATCATTCTGCATCTCAAATCTATCACCTAACAAGTAAGAGATTGTGTTTCATCCTGATCTCTGTGAAGTTACTATTGTTCATTACTTTGATCAAAGTTCTTAGGTCTTTGTACTTGTTTTTCTGAATATTTTGGTCTTATGACACATAAATTGTTTTTCTGGTCCTGTATACTTCATTCTGCAGCAAATTATATGTCTTTCCATATTTCTCTGGAACCACTGATATTCATCATTTCATATGGCACAATATTCCATTATATTCATATACTATGATTTGTCTGGCCATTCCCCTTTTCATGGGCACTTTTTTTTAAATAGGAGTGTTGCTATAAATATTCTTATACAGTTGAGTCATTAACTTCCATCATTAATTTCCTTGTGATATATAACCAGTAGTAGTACTATTTGGTTTAAAGACATGTATAAAATAAGAACTTCCTGGATATTATTTCAAATTGTTTCCCTTAATGCTTGAACCATCCACAGCTCCACCAGCAGAACATCAGTGAACCTTTTCTACTACAAACTCTTCAACAATTGTGACATTCCTCTTTTTATCATCTTTGACCATCTGTGCTGAAATCTCAGTTGTTTCAATTTGCATTTCTATATTACTGATTTGGAAAATATTAATATGGTTAACAGTTTATATTTCCTAATTTCAGAACTACCTATTATTATGGGGAAAACCAGGGGAGTTAACTTAAATATTATTTTTGGGTTCAGTGGGGTGGATAGGAGACAGGAAGGGACAATGGGTAAGACTTTACAAGCCAGGGAACCAGGTTTAACTATAAGGGGAATGACTGTTGACAGAAATGGCAGTTAAGCCTGACTAACTGTCACTCTGCCCCACCCAGCCTGGAATAACTTCAGAGTATTAAATACACACACAATGAGGAATTTAAATTACTAGAAAATTCACAGGGAAACAGTTTAATTATAATATGAGGGGACAGGAAAGGGGGTTAGGTGAAGCTATGACTAACTACCCAGGAATGGAGTCAAAGGGGTAAGTTCCTTAGCCAACCTGGCTTCTGCCAGGTTTTGACAGCTTGGCTAAGGACATGAGGAAGAGGACTTGAATTTGGGGTCTCACAACTGTTCCAGAGATGTTTTCAGGATGCCAGGGACCAACTCCTCCACAGCCGATGCCCCAAAGTAACCAGGCAGGGAGAGATGTCTGCAAACTGTCCACCAGATCACAGAGTTGTCTTGCAAGATTGATGCCTTCTGCCTTTTCAACCTTCATCACTCTCCAAGATCCCAGGGAATCAGGGACTGCAGATTGCACTTCTGCCCTGAACCCCTCACAGCACAGCAGTCTGTCAGTTGCCCAGCACTCTCCTCCCTACCCCTTGCATTCCATTCAGAATGTCCATGACTTCCAGCAAAGGCTTTTCCTAACATGCTTATACAAATCTACTTTTAAACTTTTAAAGCCTATAACTATTACACTATTTATGAGGGATGACACTTGTTCTTATATACTTTTATCAGTTCTTTATATATCTTGAATTAATTATAACATTAGCAGAGAAACTTGCTCTGAAGATTTCTTCCAATTATTTTCTTCTTCATTATTACTGCATGTATTGATTGTGTAAAAGTTTTTTTTTAATTTTATGTCATTTAAATTGTCCACTTAATTTTTCATGATTGCTCCTATCCATTGTTTAGGTTAAGAACTCATTCCTGTGCAGTTGTTAAAATAATTCTTTTTTCTTCTCTTTTGTACGATATAACCTTTTATGCTTAGGGCATGTGTCCAATTGGCATTTATCATTGTATATTGTGCTTCTTGTTAATGATCTTCAATACTTAATTTTAAGGCCTACCTCCTAGATAAGCTTCATTTATGAATGCCTCCACACCACTACTAGAATTTCCCAGAGAAAACAGCCATGTTTACAAAATGATGAGCACATGGTTGCAGAAAATGACACTATTATAAAATTCAAAAGAACAAAAGGTTAAATTTATTTTTCTAAAATAATTTTGCTTTATTTTCAGTTCTAAATTCTCTCCTTCCCTTCACTCTTCTCCTACCCACTGTGAAGGAAACATGATACCCATTATACATATGAATTCATACAAAACATATTTCCAAATTACTCAAGTTCTGAGAGGGGAAAAAAAACAAGAAAAATAAAGAATAAAAATAAATTCTTCAATCTTTGCTAATTCCATTAGTTCTCTGATTAGAGTTGTATAACACTTTTTTAAAATCATAATTCCTCTGGAGTTATGGTAGATCATTGCATTGGTCAGAGTTACTAAGTCTGTCACAATTGATTATCTTTGCAATATTGTTACTATATAGATTATTTTCATTCTGCTCACTTCACTTTGCCTCAGTTTATATGTCTTTCCAGCTTCAGGTTCTTCTGAAACCATCTCCTTCATCATTTCTTACAGCATAATAGTATTCCATCACATTCATGTACAAAAATATTATTCAACCATGTCCCCAATTAATGGGCATCTTCTTCATTTCTAAATCTTTGCCACCATTTGTACATACCAGTTCTTTAATTTTCCCCTTAATTTCTTTGGGGAATCACCACAGTAACATTATTGCTGAGTCAAAGGGTGTGCATAGTTTTATAGCCCTTTTTGCATAGTTCCAAGTTGTTCTCCAGAATGACTAGAGTAGTTCACACCTCTACTGAGAGTGCATTAGTTTCCGTATTTTCCCACATTCCTTTCAGCATTTACTTTTCACTTTTTTGTCATCTTTTAAAAAATATTTTTAAATTTTTTCCCTCAATTACATGTAAAAACAATTTCAAATATTTTAAAAAGAATTTTTAGTCCTGAATTCTCTCCCTCTCTCCCTCTCCACCTCCCAAAATGGTAAGCAATCTCCTATAGATTTCACAAGTACAATCATATAAAATATTTTTCCATATTAATCCTTTTGTGGAAGGAAACTTGAACAAAAAAAAATTAAGAAAGAAAATGAAAAAAGTTTGCTTTGCTCTGGATACATACCCTATCAGTTATTTGGAAGCAGATAGCATTTTTTTTTATCATGAGTCCTTTGGATTGTTTTGGATTATTGTATTGTTAAGAATAGCTAAATTATTCCCAGTGTGTGACTGTGAACAATGTTCTCCTGCTTCTGCTTATTTCATTCTGCTTCAGTTCCTGTAAGTCTTCCCAGGTTTTTCTGAGTTTCTCCTGCTGGTCATTTCTTATATGACAATAGTATACCATTACAATTATATACATATACTTACTCCACCATTCCCAAATTGAGGGATATTCCCTCACTTTCCAATTCTTTGCCCTTACAAAAAAGCTTCTTTAAATATTTTTGTACATAAAGGTCATTTGCCTTTTCACTTTTTATCTCTTTAGAATACAAACTAGTAATGGTATTGCTGGGTCAAAGGATATGTATTTTTATATTTTTAAAATTTTAATAACAAATTTATACAAAAGTTTCCCAGTTATATGATCCATATTATCTGGATGACACATGTATTATCATGCAAAACATATCTCCATGTTATTCATTTTTGTAAGCAGTCTTATAAAACCAAAACCCCAAAACATATGCCCAAATAAACAAGTGATAAATCGTATGTTTTCATATGCATTTCTACTCCAAAAGTTCTTTCTCTGGAGGTGGATAGTATTCTTTTTCATAAGTCGCTCAAAATTGTCCTGCATCATTGTATTGCTGAGAGTAGCAAAGTCTTATCTCAATTGATTGTTCCACAATATTGCAATTATTGTGCATAATGATTAGCTGGTTCTGCTTATTTCACTGCATCAGTTGACATAGATCTTTCCAGCTCTTTCTGAAATCATCCTGTTCATCATTCCTTACAGCACAATAGTATTCCTTTACCATCATATATTACAATTTGTTCAGCTATTCCTCAATTAAGGGACATCCCTTTAGTCTACAATTATCTGCCACCACAAAAAGAGCAACTATAAATATTTTTGTACAAACAAGTCCTTTCCCATCTCTTTTTATCTCTTTGGGATACAGGCCCAGTATTGGTATTACTGTATCAAAAAGTATGCATTCTTTTATATCTCTTTGGGCATAATTCCAAATTGCCCTACAGAATGGTTGGATCAGTTCATAGCTTCACTAGCAATGCATTAGGGTCCCAATTTTGCCAAGTTCCCTCCAACATTTATCATTTTCCTTTACTATCATATTAACCAATCCATTTAGTGTGAGGTGGTTCCTCAGAGGTGTTTTTAATCTGCATTTCTCTAATCAAGAGTTATTTAAAAGATTTTTTCATATGATTATTGATAGTTTTGATTTCTTCATCTGAAAACTACCTATTCATATCCTTTGACCATTTGTCAATTGAGGAATGACTTGGATTCTTAAAAATTTGACTTAGTTTTCATAGATTTGAGAAATGAGACCTTTATTGGAGAAATTTGTTATAAAATTTATATATTTATAAAAATTTTTTCCCAGTTTGTTGTTCCCCTTCCAATTTTGGTTGCATTGATTTTGTTTGTGTAAAACCTTTTTTAATTTAATATAACCAAAATTATTCATTTTGCATCTTGTAATGTTCTCCATCTCCTGTTTGATCATACATTTTTCCCTTCTCTGTAGATCTGACAGGTAAACTATTCTATGTTGCCCTAATATACCTATAATATCACTGTGTTTAAATCATATACTCATTTTGACCTTAACTTGGTTTAGGGTGTGAAATATTGATCTAGATCTAATTTTCCTATACTGTTTTCCAATTTCCCCAGCAGTTTTTTGTCAAATATTGAGTTCTTATCCCCAAAGCTGGGACCTTTGGGTTTATAAACCCTCAATTTCTAAGGTCATTTACCTCTAGTCTATTCGATTGATCTACCATTCTATTTCTTAGCCAATACCAGATTGTTTTGATAATTACTTCTCTTTAGTACAGTTTAAGACCTGGTACTACTAGACTACCATCCATCACATTTTTTTATTAGTTCCCCTGATATTCTTGACTTTTGTTCTTCTAGATGAACTTTATTATTTTTTTTCCTAGTTCCATAAGATAGTTTTTTGGTAGTTTGATTGGTATGGCACTGAATAAGCAAATTAATTTAGTTGGGTTGGCATTTTTATTATATTAGCTTGGCCTATCCATGAGCAATTAATGTTTTTTCCAATTGTTTAGATCTAATTTTGTGTGAAAAATGTTTTTGTAATTATGTTCATATAATTCCTATTTTGTCTTGGCAAATAGATTCCTAAGTATTTTATATAGTTTAGAGTTCATTTAAATGGAGTTTCTTTTTCTAACTCTTGTATGTACTGTTTAATAGCCCTTTGGGCATAGATCCAAATTGTTTTCCATAATGGTTGAATCAGTTTACAACTCCCCTAACAGTGCATTAATATCTCATTTTCCCACATCCCCTCCAAATTTTGTCATTTTCCTTTTCTGTCATAATAGTCAATCTTTTAGTTGTGGGGTAGTACCTCAGAGTTGTTTTAATTTACTTTTCTCTAACTGGTAGTGATTCAGAGAACTTTTTTATTATGACTATAGAAAGCTCTAATTGCTTTGTCAAAGAACTTCCTCATTCTGTTTAGTTTCTGACCTCTACCACTCCCAACTTGCCCTCTTTTCTATCAGCCTCATCCCCTTCTCTTATCCCCTTCCCCTCCTACTTTCCAGTAGGGTAAGATAGCTTTCTATACCCTATTGATTGCACATGTTCTTCTCTCATTAAGCCAATTTTTAAGAAAGTGAGGTTCACATCCTCCCATCTCTACCTCTCTTGTCTTCCCCTCCTTTGTAAAAGCCCTTTCATGTCTCTATTTTGTACAATAATTTACCCTAATCTATTTTCCCCTTCTCCCTTCTCCTGTCATACCTTAACTTTTCTTTAAGATATCATGCCAACATTTTCAATGCACACCTTGTCCTCTATGTATGCTCCTTCTAACTGTTCTATTAATGATATACTTCTTAGGAGTTACAAGAATCATCTTCCCATGTAGGTATATAAACAGTTTAACCTTATTTTATTTTTTTTTGGTTTGTCTTTCCTGTCCACCTTTTTATGCTGAGTTTTGCATTTGAGTCAGATTTTTCATTCATTTCTGGTCTTTTCATTGGGAATGTTACAATGTCCTCTGTTTCATTAAATACTTCTTTTTTTATCCCTATAATATTATGCTCAGTTTTGCTGGGTAAGCAATTCTTGGTTGAATTCTTAGCTCCTTTGCCCTCTGGAGTATCATATTACAGGCCCTCTCATCCTTTAATGTAGAAGCTATTGAATCTTGCATTACACTGACTATGACTCTACAATATTTGAATTGTTTCTTTTGTCTGCTTGTAATATTTTCTCCTTCATCTGGGAGTTCTGGAATGTGGCTATACTATTACAGGGAGTTATAACCTTTGGAGATCTCTTTCAGGAAGTGACCAATGGATTCTTTCATTTTCTATTTTACCCACTGGTTCTAAAATATCAGGGAAGTTTTCTGTGATAATTTCTTGAAAGATGATGTCTAAGCACTTTTTATAAACCATGGCTTTCAAGTAGTCCCATAATTCTTAGATTATCTCTCCTGGATTTATTTTCCAGGTCAGTTATTTTTCCAATGAGATATTTCACTTTTTCTTCTATTTTTTTCATTCTTTTTTTTTTAAACCCTTGTACTTCGGTGTATTGTCTCATAGGTGGAAGATTTGTAAGGGTGGGCAATGGGGGTCAAGTGACTTGCCCAGGGTCACACAGCTGGGAAGTGGCTGAGGCCGGGTTTGAACCTAGGACCTCCTGTCTCTAGGCCTGACTCTCAATCCACTGAACTACCCAGCTGCCCCTTTTTTCATTCTTTTGACTCTGTTTGATTGTTTCTTGATGTCTCATAGAGTCATTAACTTCCATTTGCCCAATTTTAATTTTTAGAACATGATTTTCCCAAGTGAACTTTTACACTTCTTTTTCCATTTAGCCAATTCTACTTTTTGCATCTTTTTCCATATGGTTAATTCTGACTTTTAATAAGTTCTTTGCTTTGGTGCATTTTTTAAATATTTTTTTTTACCTTTGGCAAATTCTGCTTTTCAAAAAGTTCTTCTCTTCAGTGGATTTTTGTGCCTCTTTTAGCAATTGTCCTATTTTGCTTTTTTTTTAAGACATTAATTTCTTCAATTTTTTTGTGCTACCTTTATCAAGCTGTTGACTCTTTTTTCATGATTTTCCTGTATAATCCTCATTTCTTTTCCCATTTTTCTTCTAGTTCTCTTATTTTATTTTAAAGATCCTTTTTGAGCTCCTCTATTATTTTGGGGGATTTCAGATCAATTCATATTTTTTCTTGGAAGTTTTGGATGCAGCATCATTAACTTTTGTTGTCTTCTTCTGAGTTTGTATTTTGTTCTTTCCTATCACCAAAATAACTTTCTATGTTGAGTTTTTGTTGTTGTGTTGTTGTTTATTCATTTCCCAGCCTTTTTGTTTTCTTTTAAATTTAAAAAAATGTTAAAGTTGGGCTCTGTAACTATTTTGAAGGGAATGCTGTTTCATGTTTCATTCAACTTTGTACAGCAGTCTTTAGAACTAGCTCTGAGGATCTATCTGCTCTTCTAGGGTGGCATAATGTAAGAAGAGGTGTATTTAATACTCTCTTGGACTGTGCTCTGGTCTGTGAGTAACCATGAGCACTCTTTCATGCCTTGGAACTGCTCCCCTGTACCTGCAAGTCCTGGTTTGTGCTAGTGTTCTTCCTCATCCTGTGATAGCAATCCAGGACTATGACTTGGATCTGAGCATGAGCAATGCAACTAGAACTTTACTCATAGCCAGCAAAGGATCCCCTGTAATCTTCTTCTGAGCAGTTGTCTGACTCCCACCCTCCCCTAATCATCTGTGGCAGAGAGCTCCAGAAGTCTTGGCTGCAGAGTCATCTTCAAGGTCTGTTGCTATGGCAGGGCCTGCCTTGGCATGTTCTTTATACTCCATTTCCATCCTGATTCAACTGATCTTTACTCTTGGCCTTCTAAGTTGTGTTGGGCTGAAAAAATATTTCACCCCTTTTTTTGTAGGTTATATGCTGTTTCAGAATTTTTTGAGGCATTATAGGTTTTTTGCAGGATAATTTGGTAGAGATCAGGTAAATCTGCATACCTTTTCTGCCATCTTGACAAAAGGTTTAATTTCAAAGGGAAAAGGCTAACTTCAAAAGAAAAGGACAAATTCTTTTCTGCATGTGAAAAAAATATTATTGGCCCTAGAGTCTGTAAATCAGGGTTTGATCAGGGTTTGATCTCTATTTCAAATACATACTAACGAGGTAAGCCACTTGAATATTTTTAAGTCTCAATGTCTTTGCCTATAAAATGAGGATAATGATAATAATTGCAAAAATAATAATTGTACCTATTGAACCTATATCACAGGGATTATAAGAGGAAAGCTTGGGGCATTATAGAAATGTAAGCAAGTACTAATTTGATTGAAAGGAAAGATAAATCTCAGTTTGATTTTAGTAAACATCACTTTAACACCACTCCCTTTTTATGCTATCACAAGACAATCATATGGAACATTTAACCCCAAAATAACTAGCTTAGTGTACTGGTATTGGTATACTGTGTGTGTGTGTGTGTGTGTGTGTTGTTTTTTTTGGTTTTGTTTTTGGATTAGCTTATGAGTGGCTTTGTTTCATTAGATTGAATATAAAGGCTTGGAGAGAAGCTACCTGCAAGAGCTTTTAATGAAAAGTTAGTCAGAAGTAGTAAAGTTATAAAAGTATAATCCAAGAAAAGTTTAACTAACAATTTAATTAAGAAGCAAGAAATTTAGGCTAAATTAAAAGAACTATTTTATTCACAACTGGAGAAAGTCAAGGTCAGAGTAAGCAATAAAAAGAACAGTTAAAATTAGTAAATGAGGTGGATAGTTTCAACTATCTACTTATATTGAAGAGGCTGAGGAAGACTTCTTTTTGTAGAAGATGGGATTTTAACTGAGACCTGAAGGAAATCAGAATAAATAAAAGGGTAAGAAGGGAGAGAATTCAATGTCCTGTATTCGGAAGGAGGCTAGTGTTTCTAGTAAAAGAGGACATGGAGGAGAGTAAAGCATGAGAAAACTAGAAGGAACGTCAAAAAGATTGTTTATATTTGATCCTATAGGTAATAAAATTTGTTTTGTTTTGTTTTGTTTTTAATAGAGGAGTGGGATGGTCAGACCTACACGGTGTATATATTTTTCTTGAAACTTAACTACAAAATATATAATATCCTGAAAATATCTCAAATCCAATATTTTCAATACCAATTTCATTATCTGTCCCCTAAAACTCTCCCTTCTTCCAGACTTCTGTTTCTGTCAAAGGCATTACCCTTCTTCCAAGTTTCCTGGTTTTGTAACTTTGATATTATCCTTGGCGATCACAAAGTCAACTTGTTGCTGGATCTTGTTGTTTATAGTCTCTCCCAATTGACCCCTTTTCTCTATTCACACAAACACCACTTTCCTTCAAGGCTACAACCCCTTTCACCTCCCTTACTGCAGGTCTCCAAGTTGACTCTGTAGTCAGTCCCCCCCACCCCCTTCCCACCAATCTAACTTTCATATAGACTCCAAAGTGAATTTCCTTACATTCTCTCTAGCCATGTGATTCTTCAAATCAATAAATGCACACACACACAAAAAAAAATGTCTTTTGTCTCTAGGATCAAATATAAACTCCTCTATTTAGCTTTTAAAGCCTGTCAGGACCTGCTTCCAGCCTCACTAAACATTTCTGTGTGTGTATGTTCTAGCCAATAAAACATTAGATTTCTTATCTGCATACCTGTCTGGAATGCACTCCCTCCTCTACAACACAGAAGGAATTCTCTTCCGGTTCTGGATAAACACTACTTTCTATTTGGAGATTTCTCCAATTCAGCTGCTAATGCAATTCCTCCCTAACTACTTTGCATCTCTGTACTTTGCATTTTGGGAGCAGCTAGGTGGAATGGTGGAGTCCTGGGCTTTTAATCAGGAAGATCCATCTTCATGAGTTCAAATCCGGAGGCCTCAAATTTTTTTACTGGCTGTGAGACTGTGGACAAGTCATTTAACCTGATTTGTCTCAGTATATAAAATGAGCTACAGAAGGAAGTACCAAATCTCTCCAGTATCTTTACCAAGAAAACCCCAAATAAGATCATAAGAGTCAGGCACAACTAAACATCACCACCTTATATGTTATTCTATGCATTCTCTGTTTGGCTTTCATTTTCATTTTTTCACTTTCACTTTGTAAATTTATTTTATTTTATTTTTTTATTGAAGGGCTGGAGTGGGAAGAGAGAGCACCTATATTTGGGGTCAGCAGGTATTTGTTTATTTCCACAGTTTCAGCCACCTCTGGTAGGTCTTACAACATATTCCCTGAAGACACCAGGGCTCTACTATATATACTTATATGTGGATACATTATCTCTTCCATTAGAATGTAAACTCCTTCAGGGTAAGGATTGTTTCAATCTTTGGATCTCTTGGACTTGGCACCAATGATAACTAATAAATGCCAGATTCTGATTCTCGTATATTTTAAATAAATAATTATGCTAAGCAAATTGTGACTTTAGATCTTTAAGGGCAGTTTTCTTTCCATGGTATCTGATCAGCAATTAGAACATACTGCCACTAGCTGAACAATGGTGCCATGACTATGACCGTGTAGTCTGAATAACTGGATTCCTATGCCAATCATGTGATTAACTAAGATGAGCATTTTAGCATTCTTTTCTACTAAATTATAACTTTTCCCAAAAGTAAGCATTTTATTTAAACAAGAAACATTGATATAAAGCATAATATTTAAAATACAAATTAATAATTTATAACAATATTCAAAATCATTGGTACTTACTTATTGTGAAGACCACATTCATCTGTATCAAAAGGCAGATTGTTTTCTGGGAATCTTGTGCCAACAATGAATGTAAAATAAATTATATTCTGCTTGGAACATGGCTTTTGTGTGTGTGTGTATGAACTAGTGGAGTGTGACAGTGAGACCAATGCTAAGAATTTAAAGAATAATTTTCCATGTCCAGACACTGCAAACCACCTCTAAACTATCTGTCCCCCTCATATAATATGTTGTTGTTTTATCTCATATTCTGTCAATTAAGCTACTTTTTTATTTAAAAAGGGAAATTTAAAGTACATGATTTCCTGTGTAAGAATGTTATCCTCTACCCCAAATAATGTTATCTAACAAGATGTTATAGTTTGTTATTTTTATCAGGTGAGAATACTTATTTGCATTACAGAATTGAAAAATATAAAATAGGTGTAAAAAATTGTTGATATCTCATTTCAATCAATAGATTAGTCAGAGGAATAAAATGAGAGCCAACAACCTAGTAACTTAAGTTGGAAACAAATGTTTCCAGCAATTGGATAAGATGAGAAGTCAAGATGGGTAAAATAGGATTAGTAGAAAGAATTAAAAATATCCTTGGGTCTACATGTATCAAAAAAGGAGATTCTGGTAAGAGTAAAGCCACTGCTTTAGGAATCAAGTTTTGGGAGTACTTTAAGACACATTTCGTGTCTGTACCATAAGCCAGGGAGAATGGGAAAGAGAAAAAGTGAGCCCAGAGGAAGGATCACACTCTTTCCCCATAACCTCTACCAACCATGTTATCGGAGAAACTAAACCAGTAAAGAGAGGACAAATTAAACACTCTGAGGAAGACAGCTCATGATTTCTTCATGGCGGAGACAAGGGCAGCTCCAGTACTCTACCAAAGCCCAGATATGACATCCCTCAAGGGGAAATTCATGAATACTCCAGGAGGAGAAAAAGAAAAAAAAGAAGAAGAAGCAGTGAATTACAAGCACAAGAGTTCTCTAATCTTGAGTTTGCTTACTTAGGAACTTGGTATTTATTTCCAAATGGGTCCAGAATTTTTGAAAGAATGTTTTCTCACAACTTATCTTGTTATACCATCTTATTAAATATCTCTAACTAAAAGCAAATTAATTCTAGTTGGCTAAGTCATATCCTCTAGAAAACTGTCAGGGAACACACTAGTAGGGGCTCATATACTATTAGAAACCTCAGCCCCATGGGATAACCTCTAGAATCTCAAGGGAGATATAGTTAGTCACTTTCTGGTGACCCAAACTTCTAGTCCATCCCAGGTTGGAAGAGTTATCCCAGAGGGGTCCTGCACTTGTATCATAGAATTGGGAAGCTATTCTATCATTTTAGTTTTGAAAACTGAATTGTGGACATTCTTATGTAAATACGTGGATTAATCTTAAATGATTGGTTTTTATGTTTTTTAATGTTTGGCTACTTTTCCTTCCTCATTATGTGCAAATATTTCCACTGTTAACTAAAAAATGAAAATATTTCCGTGAAGAAAATTGAAAAGATGACATTAGTTTAAGACAGCCATTTGGGGTTAGTACAAAATGACAGGACAGCAGGAAGTAGTTAAAAAGCCTCCCCTTGACAATCAAGGCCCAGCAATTTTGATGCCTCTTCCCAAACAAGCACTTGACTGACAAAGAACTTGTTTAGATAATGACCTCTGAAAGACTTTTCATTTTGGTCTACCAAGTAATTTGCTTTTTTAACCAGAGCATATCTACACAGGTTCAGAATGTGTCACCTGAACAATCATCAGTTGCCCAACAAATGGAAGATAAATTGGATTATTTGGATTTCAACTTAAGTTGAAAAAAAGAAATCTTTTCTCTCATCCTTTCAAAAACTCTGTGGCACTGCTCCCCTCCATTCATATTCATGCTGGAAGTTGTTGCTAAAATATTCCTGCAAAATATGGGACCCCAGATTTAAAGGCTTCCCCAAAATTTCATTTGGGTAACAGAATCGTGTTACATAAACCTCTTTTATGAATTTGCTTCAAAATTGTGGTCCAGCTTATTAAAAGTTCATTATTTCGTGTCCCACTCCAACATAAATACCTATAAGGGACCCAGGGAAGTAGACACAAGCTTAGAGAACATATAGGAATATAACTCCCAGCTCTGGATGGAATGGAAGTCCTTTTTCTCTTCTTGGTATCTTCAGGAATTTCCCCCTGGGTATGTTTACTTCTCAGCTAGACCTCAAAAGTCTGGGCCAGGTAAAGTCCCAAAGCCTTTTGTCTCTATCCTAAAGAAGTCATGCCCTCCAAAACTGTCTAATTTGTCCTGAATCAGGGGGTCTGGCCCTTTTGACGATAAGCACAGTAGGGATTCTGGGAGAAAGAGTGTGACTCTTACTCTGCCTCATAACCAGGGATCAATTTATGAGCCAAAGACTCAATTACAAACACTTTACATGAGAATACTGGGGCATTGGCAGGATGGAGCCTCATTATTTCCTATCTGAATTTTATCTTTTCAGGGAAAACAAAAAAAAAAATAAAGTAAGTTTAAAAAATAATTTAAAGTAGATTTGGAACCTAGTCTATTCTTTGATGGCTGATGTCACGAACACCCTAAGGTCAGGATTTGTCAGATGTTGCCTTAAGGAGATACTAACAAAATGTGTATTTAAAAATGTGCATCATTTGTTTTTTTAATCAATAAGTTGTCATTTTGAACATGGTGATGGTCATCCTAATTAATTAGCTTTTCTCTTTGGTTCATTCCAAATGCAATGTGAAAAGAAGCATGTGAAGATAAGGAGTCAGAACTCTTAATATGTTGTAGCTTGAAGAATGAATTGAAGTTGACCAGCACTCTAATACAGAACTGCTTTCTGTGTTACAAGATGGTAAATAACTACTTATTTGGAGAGCGGACAGGAAGAATTAGTCATTGTTATTTTAGCTATTAAGTCTTTGGCCAGAAAGCTCTTTTATTAGTGCCTAACAGTAACCTGTTAGAATGCAATAGGATGGGTTTCAATTCAACAAATATTTAAAAGCATATTATATTCAAAGAAGTACATCGAGTGCCAGAGACAGAAAAATGAAAAAACGCCAGGGTTCCTGCCCTCAAGGAGGTTAAAATTAAATTGGGGGAGGGACATAACATGTGTACAAATATATACCTGTAGTAGGATGGGATAGAGGCAAAGGAGGAATCCATATACATTGTTTGAGGAAAACTTAATGGTGAGATTATTTTTACACTGTGGGGAGGGGAAAGAGGTCTGGAAATGCTTCTGGGATATGGTGCCTAAATTGGCTTTAAAAAGGATAAGGATTTCAGTGGTCAAGAGTAGGAGGGTATGGGTTCTAGAATGAGGGGAGACCAGTTCTAAAATATGCAAACAGAAGAAAGATTGCAGGTGTAAAAATTAAAATTAATATATAACTTTAAAGATTATATTTTTATAAGATTTATTAATAATCACTAGAAGCAAAGGAACAAAAAGGTAACAAAATGAAACCACGTGCCAACCTAATCTACCTGTTCAAAAGTCCCACGTTCACAGCTGACCTCACTCCAAGAGAAGAGGCCTAGACAAGGAAACCCACCAAATTAATCTCTTGTCTATGTCAGCCCCTAAGGACAGGAAGTCGGTTGGCTCCTGGGTAATGTAGTTTTAAAGGTACAAGATTTCCAATTACACACAGGATGAGTGTGGTGAACAGTTTGCAGTTCCGTTTGGCTGGAAGAATTGTGTGAAATAAGGCTAGCTAAGTAAATTAGAGCCAAATTGGGCAGGGCCTTAAATGCCAGGCAAATGAATTTTAGGCAATGGGGGATGCTTCTAGGTTTTTGAGTGGAAGTAAAATGATCAGAGGTATCAGAGGTACGCATCTGGAAACACATTCACTCCAGGGAATGGGGAGAAATGAGGCAGCGATTCCGATAGTGCCATAGAAAGGTGAGAAGGGCAGCGCTCTGTTGGGGAGGATCTTCTCTAAGGGGATTTCAGAGAAAGCTCTATTCCTGGAAATAATGCTGTGATGTGGGCAGAGGGAGAGGGGTCCTGCAGGCAGAAGGGGTAGGCAGGGAGGGAACGTTTTTATCTGCTTCTGAGAAAGGGAGATACCTTAAGGGATTGGGGTGCGACTATGACAGACAGGGTTATTCTGGGGATCATAGAATACTTGCCTAAACAGAATCAACTGAATTTAGAGGTAGAAAGAGACCTCACAGGGCTATCTCGCTCGAGCCATGCACAAAAGGAATCTCCTCACTGGAACACATCGGAGAACACATAGTGCGTTATGGTCCAGGCGTTAAAACGCTCACCCGCCAGGGCCAGGGTTCCACTTTTGGGCGGCTGTTAGAGCGGTGGAAATTGCTCTGAAAACAGGCCCCCATGAAATCTGTCTCTGGGCCTGTGCAAAGGTAGAAACTCGAGAAACGTCTATTCTTTTCATTTGCAAAATGCGCCACGCCTCTCCAGAGTGGGGCTTCATCCCTCTGCACTCACGCACACACTGGGCTGGAGGAGTCCCTGCGCATTCTCAGAGACAAAGTATTCTAGGGGGTCAGCCACAGCTCGTCCACCCTGGAAAGAACCGCTCCCGGAGCTCACAGGAGAGATTCCATGGAAGCTGATGGAGAACCTTAAAACCTACTGAAGGAGGGGCTCCTCTTGGACAGGTGGGGCCAACGCCAAATGTGCTAAGACTCCCGGAACAAGTCACATCCTCTCCCATGTGGGCTGGCTCTCAGATTTGTGGTGGTTGAGTCATTTTTAGTTATGTCCGACTCTTCAGGCCCCGTTTGGGATTTTCTTGGCACGGATACAGGAACAGTTTGTCATTTCCTTCTCCAGATCATTTGACAGATGAAGAAACTGAGGCAAACAGGGTGAAGTGACTTGCCTGGGGCCCTACAGTAAGCGCTCCAGTCCAGATTTGAACTCAAGAAGAAGAGGAGGCTTTCTGACTTCAGGCTTGCCCCCACCAGGTGCTTCCTTGTATCTACTCTTATTTTTGCATTAAGTAAGAAAGAGAATCCCATAAATCACTCCGGGAGAATCCTCTTTTCACCTCATGAAAAGGGCAGAGGATTGAGACTGGAGTCAGGAAGACCCGAGTTCAACTAGACATTTGCTGGCACAATAGGACTCTGCAGAAGTGGCTTTGCTTCTTTTTACCTTAGGCTTCTCAGCTGTAAAATGGGAAAAATAAGAGCACCTACCCACCTCCCAGAGCGGCTGGCAAGATCAAATGAAAGGGACTGGCACTGTGCCTGGCACATATTGGGCTCTCTATAAATGCTAGCAGTAATAGATGTAGATGTAGTAGTAGTAGTAGTAATAGTAGTGGATATAGTAGTAGTCATAATAGTAGTAGTAGTAGAAGTAATAGCAGTAGTAGCAATAATAGTAGTTGTAGTGATAGTGGTGGTGGTGGTGGTGGTGGTGGTGGTGGTGGTGGTGGTGGTGGTGGTGGTGGTAGTAGTAGTAGTAGTATAGTAGTAACAATTTTTCTAATTTTACTTTGCCAAAAATGTCCTACCTGGTTTTTGCTTTAATCTATCACCTTAGGCTAACATCCAGGACAATTCTGAAGTACTTATGAGAAAGAACACTATCCACATCCAGAGAAAGAACTGAGGGTGCAGAAACACAAAAGAAAAACAACTGCTTCATCACATGGGTCAATGGGAATATGATTGGGGACTCTTAAGCAATCACCCTATTGCAATTATCAATATTATAGAAATAGGTCTTGATCCATGATACATGTAAAACCCAGTGGGATTGCTCATTGGCTATGGGAGGGGGCTGGAAGGAGGGGAGGGAAAGAACATAAATCATGAAACCATGGAAAAATATTCTAAATTCATTAATTAAATATTAACTTAATTAAAAAAATGTTAGGCTAGGGGCAGCTAGGTGGCTCAATGGATAGATTCAGGCCTGGAGGAAGGGGAACAGGAGAATGATTGGATAATCTAAAGTGGAAAAAGCCCTTAGAAACCAGATTGCCTACATCCTTCATTTGATAAATGAGGAAGCTTTGGCTCAGAGAAGTGTGCTGGCTTGCCTTGGGGAGTTGGGGGGCACAGCGGATGGAGTATCAGGCCTGAGGTCTGAAAGATTCATCTTCCTTAGTTCAACTCTAATCTCAGACATTTACTAGCTGTGTAACCCTAGGCCAGTGATGGTGAACCTTTTAGAGCCTTTTAGGTGCCATATGCCATGTCCCTTCCCCATCTCTGCCTTTCCCCAGACAGGGGTTGGAGAGGCCCAAGTGCTCTACTCAGGGGAGGGAGGAAGCACTTCCATTGGGTCTCTGGGCAGAGGGGCAGAGAGGCGTGCTAGGGAGAAGGAGGGGAGCAGCTCCGACCAAGTCCCTCTGCCTTTCTGGTAAGTAATTCTGGCAGGATCTACAGGCCCTCTTTGGCACATGTGCCCAAAGTTCACCATCATGGCCCTAAGCCATGTCACTGTTTCTTCTCAGTTTCCTCCTTTATAAAATGAGCTGTAGAAGGAAATGGCAGACCACTCCAGTATCCTTGCCAAGAAGACCCCAAAGCGGGGCATGAAGAGTCAAACACAACTGAAATGGCAACGAAAAGGCTTCAGAAGCAGCAGAAAGTAAAGGACCATCCGGGTAGGGTCATCTCTGTTCGGTGCTCCTTCCTCTCAACCTCACCTGTCTTCTGGTGTGGGATATGCATTGACTCGTAATCCAGCTATGAATTTCCCACACAGAAAGCTATTTTTCATTTCCTAAACATATACACTTTCTTGAAGTTGAAACACCATGTAGCTCTAAAATAAATGTGCTCAAATAAATGAAGCTATGTTGTTTCTTATTTTGTCTATACCGAGTCAAAGAAATTGGGAAAAGAAATTTAAACACTTGAAAACTTGATGTCCTTATCCAATAATCCTGTGTACTGGGCTTGTGTCGGTGTTTTATCCTCAACTGGATTATACACTCCACAAAGGCATGAATTGGAAGTCTTAACTAAATTATTTATCTTTCTCAGTACCTACCAGTGCTCTTCACATAAGAGATCCTTAAAAATGTTTGAGAAATAAATCAATCTCATTTCTCACAAAATAACAGAAAGCTATCTCTAGCATCCTCAAAAGAGATGGCATTTGTTAAGTCCTTAGTACAATGCCTGGCACACAGTAGGTGCTAAATAAATGCTTGTTCCCTTCCCTCTTTCTTCTCTAAAGAAAGTGGCATCCCAGATAGTAGTTTTTTTCAGACAGACTAGGGTTTATACTGTTAGCTACAATGAACATTAATATTAATACTTCAATAGCAAGTATCAAAATACCTTAATTTGGCAGCCCAAATATTTTCAGAACTTAATTTTTTTCTGAAAATGAGTAGCCTTCATCTATTATGCTTTTAAATACTACATTAATCAAGGCTCAAGGATAATACTAGTTTAAATGCCATTTGAAAGGGTATATAACTGACTTTTAGCTAAGGTAGTTGGTGAGAAGGGGATTGCCCAGTTCTCACCTACCAACTGAATTAAAAGCATGAAATTTGCTTAAGACCAATTAATGATCAAGAAATCTACTCAGAAACAATGGTGATTATTTCCATGATAGAATTGGACAGAATCTTATCCAGAAGCCCATGGTCCATAAGGCGACAAGCAAATCTAGCATCAGCAAAGGCAGCATATCCTGAAAGACCTACATGGCTTCAGAAAGCCTCACAGTTGTCAGAAATTGAGAGGGGGTTGGGGGAGAGTGAGGACTTCAGAAATCCAGGGGAGTAGCTCTGACCATTTTGTTAAGGTAGTGCTCAGACCAGAGTAGTTCAAGTGACCAGGAGCTCTAAGGTCCCTAGCACTAGGTCCTAAGAGGTGAAGTAATGTTGTAAAATTTAAATAGAAACTCTGTAGTGCCACATAATAACTTAGTTTTAAAATGCAATATTATCTCTTTTATTATATTTTTATTTTTGTGTTAAATATTTCTCAATTAAATTTTAGTCTGCTTTGGGCTATATTTTAACACCTTTGTTGGAGAGGCCCCTAAAGAACCAATGGTTTAAGGTTGAGAGCCCTCAGGGATACAGGTAACCTGGGATGAGAACAAATAGGGCAGATGACTCTACCTGCATGAGGTAGGTGGAGCCCTGCCCTGAACACAAGACCACAATTCAAGAACTAATAATAGAAAGGTAAGTAATACTTTCTCCACCCAAGACTGATCACTACAAAAAAAAAAAAAAAATTATAGATCTTGAAGTACTCAAAAGTCCAGTCAAATCTAAAGAAATTCCATAATGGCCATAAACAGACTCAAAGAAAAAAAAAGACTTCACAAAGAATACATGAATATTTAGAATAAATGGAGCATGAGATAAGCCAGGAAATAAAAGCTCTTGAGCAAAGAATTTAAAGAATAGTTTGAAAAAGAATAAGCTGTAAACCTTAGAGAACTTATAATGAATTTCCTGAAAATCAAACCAAAGAGAAATCAATGACTCCATGAGAAAGCAAGAACTATTAAATAAAATCAAGAGACTGAAAAAAAAATGGAAAACATCTGATATTAAAAGCATTTGACCTGGAAAACAGGCAAAATATAGATAATTTAAGTATCATTGGATTTGTTGAAAACCATTGTTTAAAAAAAAAGTTTCGGATACTACATTTCAAGATGTGTGTAAAGAAGGATTTGGGAACTAATTCCCAAGTGGAGTGGCACGGCCAGGCCTTGTTGTCAAGAGCAGGGCTGAGAAAACTTGCAGCTGGATAGTGTCAGTGAAAGATCCACTGACAACAGAGCTCAGCACGTGGTCTGTTCCTCCTTCACAGCAAACCAATAAGGAAGTAAAGGATCTTTCCTGTTGGTGGAGTAAAAACCTGTTTCTTTGGCTGTTATGATTATAGAAATTTAAAATGATGGAGATTATTCTTATCTGACTGATATGATAGTTATTAATATTGATACAAATGATAGAGAACTGATATTCACTCCAATATAGCTTCTTAGTAGAAGCAGGGCTTCGAAGGTCACCTTCTCCCTCAAAGAATCTTAGCAGCTATTCAGGTCAGTAACAGATCTCACTTTTGAAAACTCTTATCTTCAGTAGGTTTAGAAGATATTCACAGAAACTGCAAGGCTGGTTGTGGTCAGCCTTGGTCTGGCCACCAGGCCAAACTCAAGCTGCTAGATGGTTTAGCTATGGCTAAGTTGGCTTAGTTTTGTTGACTTAATCTTCAGTAATAATCTTCTTGATGGAATTGAGAAGCTAATAGATCAATGATGATATATTGATTGTAGATGCTAATATAACTGGATGCACCTGGATAACTGTCTCTACAAAGTGACAGCTAACGCTGGCCTATGAAATAGCTGAGACAAGTTGAAGAGCCTATGCCTTCACCTCCCACCTTACCTCACAACTGAGACCCTGAGGTTAGGATTCAGCTCCTATTTATAGGGGTGCCCCAACAGTCTTTTCAGTCTCATGCCAGCTCATGCCAACTCCTGAAATTCTAAAATCTGAGCTAACAAATGGCAACTCACAGCCCAAGATGCCTTCTTGCAAACATTACTTACATATGATAAAGGAAAATTGACTATATCTATTAGATTCAGAAGTCTCAGTGTAAGACTTCCAAAAAAGAAAAATCTCAGGAATGTCATAGTGAAAATCCAGAGCTCTCACATCAAATGAAAAATAATACAAGCAACCAGAAAAAAGCAGTTTACATAGCCAGGTACCAAAGTCTAGATCACACAAGACCTAGAAGCTTCTACTAAAAGCAAGACATCTTTGAATACAGATTCCAAAAGTCAAAGTAGTTAAGACTTAAAATCAAAAATAACACCCTCCAAAACTGATTATGATTCTATAAAGAGGAAAATGGATCTTTAATGGAATAAAGGACTTCCAAGAAATTCTGATTAAGGCCAGAATTGGGTAGGAAATTTGAAATACTAACATAAATCAAGAAAAATCTAGTTAAGTACATTTATTTGATCAACTGAAGGGGACTAGCATTAGCAATAATAATAGAAGAAATTGGCTCTTCAGACACTTAATGTCTTAAAAAGGGTATTGAGAGAGTTATATGAGGGGGGAAAAAGGAGCTGGGACTAGACTGATTCTGTTGTGAGGGTTCAAGACATGAGGACAAAAGAAATATACTAGTGTAGAAGGAAGAAGAGTTGGATTTTATTTCTCATAATTAGGGTTAATGAGAAGAGTAAATAAAGAGGGAGAATGAGTGGGAAAACAGGCAGCAAATGAACTTCATTCTTATCTGAACCAGATGGACATAAGCACACAGTTTGGTGGAGAAATATCTCAAATTCAACAGGGAAACAAGTGGGTGGTGGGTTTTGAGAAGGAGGATAACAGGAGGGAGACAATAGCACAAGTAAAATAAACTGATGGGTGATTAAAAGGAAAAAGAAAAAAGAAAACTAAAATATGAGATTTGTCTTTCATTTGGGAATGGCTGGGAAAATTGTGGTATATGAATGTAAAAGAATATTATATTGCCATAAGAAAATACAAATTCATGATAGAGAGAATTCATGATAGTATAGATTGATACAGAGTTAGTGAACAGAAACAGAATAGTTTATACAAGGATAACAATAATGTAAAGGAAAACAACTTTCAAAGACTTGGGAACTCTGAGCCATGTATGTCTCCAGGGGACCTATGATGAAACATATTACCTATCTCTTAATAAACAAGTGATGGACTCAAAAGTGCAAAGACATACATTTTGGGATATGGCTACTTTGTGCACTCATTTTTAAGTTCACTACAAGGGCTTTTCCTAGGAGGAAGAATGAGAAGAAGGTATTAGCAATTGTGATTAAAAAAAAAAAAGGACTTTTGAAAAATTTTGTAAACTTCAGCAAACAGAAGGAAAGAGTTTGAATGGTTTAAAGCAAGTTATATGAAATGGATATAACATTTTCATATAAAATTCTCTCTGTTTTTTGCTTTTAATACAAAAATGCCCATGAGGAAGGATATTCAAGTTCAAAAAATTTTTAATAATTTTAAAAGTAGTTATAGGGATGGTGAGTGGGATCATAAGGAAATAGATTAACATACTCCTTCCAGGAAAAATGGTAGAATTGATCATGGTCATAGAACTTAAGGGAGAAGGCAAGAATTGGTGTTTACACATAGTGGAGTAAGCAGAGTTATCATGTTTAAGAGAGAAATAGAATTCAAATTCATTTACACTGTTGTGGTGCATTTCAAACTATTATTTGATCAAACAATTTACAAAGTGCCTTGAAAACCTACGAGCATAAGATAATTGCTGTTATTGCTGTTGCTAAATTTAATATATTTGGGGAAAAGAGAGTATAATATAAATTGAAAACTTAGAATTAGTTGATACAAGCACCAATTTTTAAAATCTGATGGTACCAAACAAACATATGGAGGCAGCTAGGTTCAGAGAATAGAGTGTTAAACCTGACAGAAGATTTGAGTTCATAGCTGATCTCGATTTGCTACCTCCTAGATACCTCCTAGTTGTGTGACTTTGGGTAGGTGACTTACTCTGCCTCAGTTTCCTCAAATCTGTAAAATGGATTTAATAAACCTCCCAGGAGTTGTTGTGAGGATCAAATGAGATCATAATAAAAGAGTAAGCTCCTGAAACATCATAAACACTATATATAAGCTAATATTATTATTTTTATAGTCATTTCATCTCATTAGTAATAGTCTAACAAGTTCATTTTCAGGCATACTACCATTGGTATAGTAAGACTGGCACTCTCTGCTTTGTGCCTGTAAGATTACTTATAGCTAGCAATCACCTTTCGCTTCATTTAACAGTTTTTAAAATGAAAAATGCAAACTTCCTATCCATAACATAATCACTATGCTAAGAATTCAATTAATGGTAAAATAGTTTATGTTGATTTGTGAAATGTTTATTTTATATGCTAGTCATTTTAAAGATTTGTAATTACTGATATACTCTTAAAGTATATTTCCTTTCACATATACCATTATTAATACTTTAAGCAATAATTATGATATGAGAATAATAGATGGCACTTAAACTGGAAAATCATTAAAATTTTTGCTTCAATTTGGAAGTATAATGTTTATTGCTTTTGTTAAAGTGAATTTAGATAAAAACTTCATCATATCTTCTATAATATAGGCCCCCTAGAGAGATCTCAGTCTAGTTACTGTTAACAAAAAACATTAAGCCTATAAGGTATATATTGTCTAAGCTGTTAAAATGAAATTGTGAAATGGAGACTTTAGAGGACTGAAGTCAAGAGGCCTGGATTCCAGGAGCAGCTCTAACAATAAATATACTAATGAGGCAATGTGGCCTCAAGTGGAATGGAAACTGATTATCTCTATGGTCTCTTCCAATTCTGAAATTCTGTAAAGTCTATTATTAAATGGTAAAGTTAATGTTTAAACTTCAAGATAACCAGAGCAGATCAACATTTAAAACTTCATAACAGAATTCTTATATCAATATTTCAATATTCAAAATATCAGACCCTGACAAAATAAGGAATGGTTTTCTTTGCATTTTTCATTGTTTAAGATTTTTTTTTACTTAAGTATATCTTGTGTTAAACGGAATTATTACTAAAATGTAATAAATTAACTCACCACTACTATTTATCTTAAGTATCATGAAAAAAGGGGTGAGGAAGATAATTCAATTTGTCAAACATTGACAATTTACTAAGTGCTTACTATCTGTAGGAAATCAAGTTCTAGAAATCAAAAATGTGAAATCCAGCTGAAATTCCAGTGGGTCCAGAGTAGCATATGATGCTAAGGGTCAATGGCAGGGAGAAGATTACAAAAAATAGAAAACTGCAGCAAAGTGCTTCCAGATAATCCCAGAAGACAAAGAAGTGCTGGTTTACTATAATACCCAGTAGACCTACAGGGGTAAGTCATCATTTTAATCTCTTTCTCAACAAAAAAAAAAAAAATCTAGTCTAGACTATTAGAGTTTTTCCCACAAAAATATATTTTTGATCTTAAAGAAAGATTATCAAGTCTCATTTATATAACTGTGATCTACTGCCAGACTTTTTTATAATATATCTATTTCATAAGAGAACACGTAACAGTATATATAAAATAGGCTGCCAATAAATGTTAATTGACCAAAATGATAAAAAATTAATTAGAATTTTAAAGCATTGCCTCATTTTTAAGCTGCAAAAAATAATTTAATATTTTTCTAATAATTTAAAACAATACAACAAAAGTTCAAAGAAATTGTCTTTATAAACCATCTTCAGTGGTTCTTTCCTGAATATTTGGGCCTCCATTCCAACCAGTGCCCAGCAGTGTCCACTACAGTTAAGTGCTTATTATATATTAATTGATTGGGGGAATCCCTTCTTGACTCTATCATTATCAGTCTCAGCCTTATCTTTCTACATTTATCAGAAAAGAAAAGACAATTCTATTGTCTTTTATATATAATAACTAGTTGGTCCACCAATCACTACACACACACACCAATCCTCTTCACCCATCCCAGCCAAAAGGTAGACAAGTTTACTCCAACAGGCCTCAGCCAATAGTGATAAATGTACATATTTTAAAGAAGATGATGATGGAGGTAACCTCTAAGACATTCATAGATATAATGATTTCTTTCTCAATTCAAATTGTATCTGGGATTAAGATGAAGAAAGAAAACAGTTCTTTTTTCTCTGGATTATTTCCAAAAATCTTCTTTATAGCAGGTTTGTGACAGAAAAATGAATTCTGAATAGATGAACTGGGTCAGTGAATACAGAGGTTTCCATAATAAACTCTTTAGTTGAAAAGTAGAAGAAAGATGCATAGAAGTTATGATCTTAAATTTAAAAAGAACATAAAATGGAAAATTATTCAACTGATCTAGTAAAAATATTTAACTTTTTACTTCTTATATGATATTTGAATTTTGAAAAATTTCCTGGCTTGGTATAACATAGAACAGAAGCAAGTTCATATCTAATACTACCTTTCACTTGGCCTAAGCAAAATGAATTTATTTTTCTAGTTTGGCAAGATTTACAGAAAATTTCTAAAGCTATAGAATCAAAATGCCAGTCAGTAAAGAATGTTACAAAAGGAATACATATGCATTAATTCACTCCATCTCATTAGCTTAATAGTCAGCCTTTAAGTACGTAATTGATTAACATATTATTATTCCTGAATGGCTTTGTCTCAGATTTATTCTTTCTTTGATGATCAAAGATAATTTAAAATTGAATAAAACAAGGGATCCTTTAGATATAGTTATATAAATGAAAAGTGCTAAAAGTAGATACTGTTCCTGTTTATTTCAGAGGAACTTTTAAAAATACTAAAGAAAGCAACTCTACGAACCAGTTTTATGTTTATTTGCATTTAACATGATTATACACATTCATGTGTCTAACAAGATCTGCACTGTTACATTAAAGATACAGTACAATAAACATTCAACATGAGGTACTTCATATTTATATATTTGTCCTTCATAAATAATGCTATAAGCTTGCTAAATTCAAGCACCCTGAAGCACAATTGGCTGCTGTGATCTGAAATTAGCTCAGCTTAAGCACCTTAAAAAAATTCAGTGCAATAATTATATAGAAATTAAACCATTTACTTAAATACTATTTAAGATATAAAGAATGTTACATTAGAATGCTAGCCTAGTTTCCCTCTATCCCCAGAATTAACATTGAAATACAAAGACTGCCAGGTACATTTAAAAATAGCATCTACAGCATGTTCTGTTTGTTGAAGTTGTGTTTATATACCAAAGTTGCCTGGTTTGTTAGAAATAACAGTGTCTAGTTTTATAACCTATAACTACCAAGAATATACTCAGAAAAGCTAAAGCAAGCACATCAGTTTTCATTCCACTTTGTCTAAAATACTGAAGGGATAACAGATTTAAAATAAAGTTTTCCACTGTAAGTAAGATGTTCAACTTTAACTCAAGAATATCTGCCTAACCTCATCAAATGGTAGACCAGTACTTTAAAAAAGGAACGGAAGGTAAATTTAAAATGAGAATGAGTTTATTGGCAGACATAAAAAGGGGCATTATTCCATCTGGCTGTCATCAGGTTAATTCTTAAGCCAAGAAGTATATATAGCTATGGTCAATGACTCACTAAACTGAACACATTTCAAAATAAGGCCATCATGTCCACCTCAATTCCTTGGTGTAAAGCCATTTTCCTAGTTTCCAATACTTTGCTTTAAAAGAATGCATGATCCCTTATCAAGCTCATTTTTTGTACTTGTTTTGTGGCAGCAAAGAGTCAGATTTAACTATATTAAAAAATAATTTGCAATAGCTTCAGAGGGAATATTTTCCCTTATTCCATTAGGATTTTGGCTTTCTTCCCTATCCACAATCTTCATATCATATTATTGTTAAGTTCCTTAGAAAGCTGTCCTGGGGGTATTTTATAATTATCAATGACAGTCAACTCTTGATTGTATAGATGGGGACAGCAGCACAGAAGATTTTGAAATCTAAGAAAATTCACTGATGTCCTCCTCTATTAGATTAGGTGATGAAAGAGCTAGCCCAGTTTTAATAGATAGAGGCAAGAAAGTGGCCTAAGTAGCACACTAAAAAGGGTGAAGGAAAATTGCCTAGGACCATACTAGGGTAAACAGAAAAATAATTTCTGTTCTACAGCCTAGCTGGCAGCAAGGGAAAGAAGTAAATTCCTGAGTGTGCACACACACACACACACACACACCCCAATACTAACCCCTAGCTTCCAAAAGCCAGTCCAGGACTGTGCTGAGCAAGGGGAAGGAGGCAGCCAGAAGCCGCACTCTGGGTGGCGGGGGGGAAGCCATCTCAGGATCATACTGGGCAGGAAAACAACCCAGGAGTGCATGGATAATTCACATGCAAATATTCAGGAAGTCAATCATCTTGAATACTACCAATAACATAGGTACTAAACTGCCATAAGCCATCTTATAAGGGAGATTATTTTTTGTATGTTGTGCATGGAACATGAGAAAGTCTGATACAAAGCTGAAGTTTTGGATATTAAGAATAATCCAATTTTGTCTCTCTAGACTATATTCTGTTTTCTGTACCACTTAAAGGTAGTCAGAGGGCACTATTCTAGCCATCTAGGAATTTTAAGGAATTATCACTAATGGATATATTATCATATGTTCAAAGCATATATGAGGTAAAACAAATATGTAAAACACAATTATGCCAACATGGCATTTAATCAATCTAGACAATTGTTTAGGCCTCTTTTAACAGAGAATATGAAAACAGTATATAAAAAAGAATCTGGACAAACAACTATTTTATAGGTAGGGGAAAAAAGCTGTAGCTTTTTTTTTTTTTTTCCCAAGGTGTGAATTCTAACATGTGCTATCAATTTGGTAACTTTAAGATTCTTCTTCTTTCCAAGAAGTGACACAAGTCTGCAGCCCTTTTCTGCTATGAATGAAAACTATAATTTTGAGGTTCCTCCTGAAAGAAATTTGTGTGCTTCAAAATTCTGTTTTTCAATCTTAAAGAAAAATTTTAAGTTAATTGTTCTCAGAGTCCCTTTAAAAACATCCAGTCTTTCAATTTTTCATTGACACCTCCAAAGAAATTGTTGCCTTTAGCTTAACATGTACCTGTACAATTAATTCATGTAGCAAGTACAAAGCAAAAGCTGCAAAGCAGAGAAAAGGAATAAAAGAAAAGTGATTATTACCTACTTGTTATATATTTACCCAAACTCAAACTTGTAGGTAACAGAAGAACTTCCTTCAAACTAGTCTTTTTTCTTGAGTCTTAAAAATAAAATAACCCTTCACCCCTGTTTTATACTACATATTTACACTATGATCAAAATAAAAACCAAAGGGAAATTTAAGACAATTATAAGAAATGTCATTAATTTGACAAAACTAATAAAGAAAATATACACAAGTTTTCTTAGTATATAGACGCAACTTTTAAAATAACATAGCCTTAATCAGAATTTGGCTCTTTTGAGCATCTAGTTATGAATAGAAAGCTGCATTTTAGGCTAAAAAGTAATGAGAACTGCCCACAGCATTATTAATTACAAATTACCTGTACGGTTCACCTATCTGCAGATAAGCAAAGCATCAACATGTCTGAACCAGATACGTACTTCACAGCTCACATTTTATATTGGAAATAATTTTTTAAGCATAAAATATAAGTTCAGGAATTTGTCCTCCCTGTACACCAGTGCCATTAGTACTGTCTGAAGAACACTGAAATTGGACAGTCACCTTGCCACACTGAACCTCTGTCATTCCTTCCTGTCCAAAGTAACTCAATTCATTGCCATCCAAAATCACACTGGCTGTGTAAAAGGTGTCTGGCTCAATCTGCACCGGATACTCAAACCACACTGGGAAAGTGTTGCTAGATCCATCTGAGAAATACTTGCTTAAGTTCTGTCCTAGAATGACGCCCTGGCGTTTGAGTTCAATCTTGGCACTGTATTCTGCTGAGCCACAGCTGGAGCCATAGAGGCCAAAGCCAGCAATGAAAACCCTTTTGTCCACAGCAAACTGAATGCTGTCACACCGACCCCGGTATCGCCACTGGTTGCTTCGATAGGCACATGACTGGAAGCGGTGGCAGCGCTGTGGAACAAGGCCCTTACGGGCATTGCTCACAAACTCTAGCTCAGGCTTTTTGGCTGCTGTGTACCAAAGAAAGATGTCGTTGGTTTCATTCAGAGTCAAAACTCCAGACTGGGCAGCGCCATTTGCAAAGTCATCAAGGGCCATGGTGGGAATTCGGATCAAGTATAGCGCCTTTCCAAGGACCTTCCGTTTGTTTTCAATGCTCAGTGACAGATCCTGGCGCTGACACTCAACTTCGGCCCAATTGAGAGCAGCCTCGAAAACAACAATTTCTTTGGCATTTAGAGTCTCCCTGCGGAGTATACTCTCTAATGTTTGGAAATCAATATCACAGAATCCCTCAGACTTAAGCGCTAGCTCAGCTTGGGCATCGATCACCTCCCAGCAACGCTGGGTCAGGTCAGGTTCTTCAAAGAGGCAGCTCTGGGAGAGCAGCACACAAGCATTCTTTGCACTCAGACTGGTCTCCAGGAAGTTGACGCAGGCACGGGCAAGGTGAGGGACGATGTACTTTTTGGCAGCATAGAGGGTGGCCAGCACTGTGTCAGCAGCCAAGTCAATTTCATCGCAATAGATGTATCTAAAATAAAACACACATGTGTAAATGGGACTTCAGAAACCCAACTAGCACCAGAAAATGCTACAATATGCAAAGTGTGTGACTAACATATCAATCACATAGATTTAGGCAATGTATACACCTAGGTATGTTAGTTTATTCTTACTGATGTAGATGAATATAGAACCCAAAAAACCCTAGAGCATGTGTTAAATATCTAAGGTTTCTTTCAATCTTGGACCATCTTTCAGAAAGTAAGGTTACTTTCAGTGATAGATGGCAGGAGACAAGCAGAAAAATTAATAATAAAATGCCAATGTTCAACTGGTAACCAAAAAAAAGTAAAAGAAAAATTCAAATGTAAAAAAAAAAAAGAAATCCCATAAACATGAATGAAAACAAAGCATAAATATTCTGAGTATTGTCCTAGTGTAAGGAAAACTTCATTTCCATGGAAGGACTACCCAAAATTGGCTAGCATAATAGAAATATTTTTTTAAAAATTATTTTGGATAACAAGCACTGATTTTAACAAAAAGGGATCTCTTTATAACATTAATATATATTGTAAATAAGGAGAGCTTATTAAACAGGAGACTCTACAAAATGGAAATGAGCCATTCAGTAGTAACTAAAATTTAAGAAAATGATAATTGGATAAAAAGGTAAAATAAACAATTTGCCTTAAAAAGATGCTTTTAATGGGCCTGTCAGGTCTTTTGAATCACCCTCTATCAAAGAATTAGTCTAATATGATTCAGAGACCAAACAGACATCATGAATAAATGGTTGCTGAAATATGAGAAAGGTAATAATTCTGTGTTTATTGAACACATTTGTTTCCTTCAGAATCTTCTCATTTTACAAAAAAGGCTTGTATACAACATATTTTATGATGGATGAAGAGAAAAGTTCTTAGAATTATTTTAGGGAGAAATCTTTGACTACAAAATCATGAGAAATTTCTTAATTACTACATAAGGTTTTTCTAAGTGGCTATCAGCATCAGAGATAAAATAATACCATGTTGGAAATGGCAGAGAGACAAAAATGAACAATCTCTGTGCTTGGTAGAATGAGTACTCTACTAGGTATGTTGCATCTGGTGTACTACAGTTAGTGTGGAGATACCTAGTTTGGGAGAAGATATTGATAAGGGTGACTACATCGAAAAAAATAAGGGAAAGATGCCCAGGAGAGAGAATTTTGACATTATGCAGTATAAGAATCAGCTAAATAAAGTTGGTTTAGAAAAAAGTTGGAATACAGATTGCTGTATTCCAAGGATGGACAAGATGGTTATATTCCAAGTATTATACAGGAAAAAATGTGAAAAAAAGGCCTTACAATAGTACTGCTTACCCAAGAGGATAGAAACAAGAATAATTAATGGAAAGTCCTGAGACGAATTTAGGATCACATGGAAAAATGTTTTAAAAATTACAAAACAGAAATCCATTCAACATAGTAGAATGAATTACTTTAGGAAGTAGAGGGCTGTCTCTTAATGGAAGATGTCCAGCCAAGGCTGAAAGGCCATTTGTGGAATATATCATATTTCACATGGGATTTTTGATCAAATACAGAATTATCCAGATGATCTCTGAGATTTCTTCCATTTGACATCCTATAATTCTCATATGTAACATATCTTTGCCCTACTTACCTTGAAAAAATAGGGTTTATGATAAAAATTAGATAATACATATAAAGTATTTTGTATGCTATATAAAGTACTTTCTTTATATGCTCATATGTTATACAAAGGTGAACATTTACTATATTTTATCAGAGAATTTTGGTTGTTTTATTATGTGTGTGTGAAAATGTTTCATTATAAATGAGTGTTTTGTATACTTAATTAAAAGTGAAAGGAAACAAATTTTTCCCATTTAGAAGGAGGCATATCTATGTACACATTCTAATTTTAAAAAAACAAAAACTTAGATTTTTCCAAAAAGCTGTGATTTTTATACAGAAACCCATTTGGATAGCTGCAGGACCAGTGAATGATGAAAAATAATCTTTATTCAACCAAAACTGGCACTTATCCAAAGATATCAATTTGGATGAAGTTTCCTTAAGTTGCTAGAATAATTACATAAGTACATTTATGTAAATATATTCTTTCCAACATTAAAAATGTTTATTATTTTATGATTTACAAACTTTATGTTTTTAATTATGATAATTGGAAAAAGTGAAGATAAGCAAATTTAAGTTTTGCACATATTTCTATGATACTGTGAAGCTTCTATTGCCATTTCTAGAAACAAGCCCCTTCAAGAGCTTAGGATCATAGTTTCAGGATCGCAGAATCATAGATATAGACCTGGAAGGTACATGAGAGGCAGAATGGAAATCAACCATGAAGTCCAACCCCCTTATTTTACAAGTCTGGAAACTGAGGGATAGGGGAAGTTAAGTAACTTGTCCAAGATCACACAGGTAGCAAGCAGCAAAGGCAGTTCCTCTGAGTCCAGAACCAGAGAGTGACCTAAAGAATACTTTAGAAATAATATATCAGACTTAGAACCTATTATGGGCCTCTTATATTTAATATAACAGAACATTCAACAAATTATTTCCAAAAACTGCTGACTGCTGTGCTTACTTAATTCTCTTCTACTGTTCAGGGCACTGTTTCTCACTTTCAAAACAAAATATCATACTAAGTAATAGACATTACATTTTTCAGTCTCTCCCTTTTAGTTTGCCTGGAGTTCTTAAGTCATTCGGAAATGTATATGGCTACAAAGCTACACTGATAAATCAAGATACTCAAATAAACTGGTTCAATTATTAGGAGATAATTTAGCTGCCTGCTTTGGGAACCTCTTAGCTGAAAGCAGTGCATTTATGGAAGTTTTCTTTGGTTTTATTATTATTCAATCTTGTAAAAAATTATAACTCAAGAAGTAATTAGATCCACTCTCAATGAGACAGTACAAAGAAACAGGAATGGTAGTTAAGTGAAGTTACAAAATCAAAAACATAATACTGATCATTTATTATCAGAGATTGAGTCTTTAGACTAACTTGTCCAATAAACAACATTTGCTATACATGACAAATAGAAAACTGACCATTAAGTTACTGATGGTTCAATATCAAGTGAAGGTAGCTAGGTGGTACAGTGGATAGAGCACTGAGCCTAGAATGAGGATGACTTGAGTGCAAATCCAATTTCTTACCATTTTAGTTATATGACCCTAGGCAAGTCACTTAAACTGTTTCTTCAACTATGAAAAAGGGATAATAATAGCACCTACCTCGTAAGGTTGTTGTGAGGATCAACTGAGATATTTGTAAAGCAAATTTATGGAACATAGTAGGCACTTATAGATGCCTATTCTTTCCCCTCTTTCCCTTTCAATAGAAAGATGAGGAAATGCTGATATCCTCATAATGTACAACAGTCAGTACCTACTAATACCTCCTTGGTAGCACCACCAAGCCTCCCAATCTGATAACAGCTATGATATCCAACTGACTACAAAGTTAGAGAATAGCAATTATCTTCTGGTCTCCATTTCCCTTGACTTTAACAGAATGCTTATCAACCCTACTAGTATAGTAGTATAGAGCATAAGCCCATAGTTTACAATTTGATGGAAAACTGCATATGCTCATTAAAAAACTATAAATAAAAACTCCCTTAAGTGTTAAAATACTTATAAGAAACTTAATCTTGAATCACAAATGATTACTAGGACTTTTTAAAGAAAAAGCAAAATTTGTGATTTTATATACAATTTTGAGTTACATAAGTCATATTCAAAATATTCCCTTTGTCTTTGGTTTTCCACATCATATTTCCTAAGTGCTGAAGATATATACTGATTCAAATGCGTTACTTAACTCTGCAGTTAAGTCATAATGCTGAATTAATGACATACTATTATTTTCTTCAGTAATAAAAGCCAATGTCAAACATAAGAGACTGGAACTTCACTGCAGAAAAAATCTGAAGGTGAAATTCTCCCCCCCGCCCCACACACACACGTGAGCCACCCATCTACAGAGACTACAAAGGGAATAAAGAGATGGCTGCTTTATTATATTTTGAAGTTATATATTCTCCTATGTGTCTAATATCACTGTACACTAATGTTAAAGTTAAATTCAGCAGCACTGATCAACTTCCAAAATTTAGCAGGATTTCAAACCATAGCTGAAATGAAGAACTATATACTTTTAAGCACAAATTTTAAGATATCAAAAATACTTTTTCAGTAGATAGCATATAAAATGTAACATTTATTTTTGGCCATTCATGGAATTATTATGGAATGTGGTGGGTTAGTTGTATAATAAATCAGAGAATAGTTGTTCAAATGTATGCTTTGTATATATACTTTTGATTCCAGTGAACTGAAATCCCTGCAGCAGTATTTTATCTTTAGCTGTTTACTATATCATGGCATGCTAAAGGTTAAGAAAAGATATTTGACAAGTATTATTTAGGATGACTAATGGATTAAAAGGCAGTAATTGAGAACTATAGCATTATATTATATAGCATTAGTATCATGCTGCATAGGCTGATTATTTTTAACTGTTTAATGTTCACATAATTCTGGATACTAGTGCTCATTACAAGGCAAATGACTTTAATAAACAAGGGGAGGAAAGCTTCATTTCTATATCATAATTTCCACATTTTGAAAATACCTGATCTTTCTTGGAACCTCAGAGTCAGAAAGACCTAGGTTCAACTCTAGCCTCTGACATATATTAAATATGTAACTACTGTCATGTCATTAAGCCCAAGACTATGAGTTACAGATAAGCTGCTGATATTCATTGGTGGAGGGAATTACTATTCCAGAAGTTCTCCATACTGCTGAAAGAATAGGATGGAATAAAAGCAACAATAATATAAAATGAATTTTCAATGTATTTCAAAAGGTAGTTCAAGTTCTAGATCTTAAGGGGTATGATCAAACTCTAATTCTTAATAAACAATGAAATTTCTTATACTCTCTCCTAAGGAAGTGAGTTTAAAATACAAGCATAGTTTTAAAAATAATCATGCATTATGTATGGGCACTAGTCTTTTAGAATCATTGAGAATAAGGTGGTTAAAAAGCAGTCAGCATATGAAAGATGGAAATGATGATAAATAATGTTGTAGCTTTCAGTTACTGCTTTAAATTCATTAAATATCTTAAGTAATGCCTGTTTAAAAAACTTTTCGTACTATCTTTAAAAAATCATTTAATTTTAGAATCCTCAAAAATCACCCTTTTCAAACTTCTCATTTTACAGCTGGAGACAAAAAGGTCCAGAAAGATTGAATGATTTACTCAAAAATCATATATTAATTAGTAACACTTGCAGGACCAGAACTCAGATCTTTCTCACTTTTAGTTCAGTATTCCTTCCATTAAAGAAAAAAAATTATAAATTAATGCTTAAGTTAGTCAGATCTATTCCTTTATGGATACTGAGTTAAAAATCAAATCAAAGCCACATGTCCAAAATCCACATGACAAAATTTTCAATTAAATAGTTTGTACTGTACCATATGCTTTTAAATGTAATTGTGTGCAGTCCTTTGGGGTTTTAATAAATGTAAAGGTCAAAAAACAAATTCTTATTTTATTTATGCTTCTGTTAATGTTAAAATCTAACTCACATTTTAAGTGTGTCACTAGAAGAGTAACCATACAGCATGAATAATTCTTTTCCAACACATAAATGATGCTTACTTCAGCATAGCGAGAAAAGCAGCAGGTTCGACATCTGGTATACGGATTTCATCTTTGTCCTCAGCAAGTTCTCCATAAAACATTGCATGGAATACAGAGCTCCCAACAGCTAAAACATACTGTGGAGAAAGGGAAATCTTATTTCATGCTTTAAATTGAAGGCACTTTTAACAAAAAAAGCTACCCAGGAGAGATACTATGAACAATCAGTTTTAAAGGCTACATAGCACCAACACCAGTTCATCTGAAAAAGCAAAAACATTAAAATCTTACAGTAGTAATCTAATTCCTACATGTAAAAATAGCCTGTAAGTTACTAGTTGCCCAAATGTTTTAAAATGACTGCTAATCTGGCACCCACAAAAAAAAAAACTTATCTAACAAACCAACTCTCAGAGTGGTAAACACACACTACTTTGCCAGCCTGTCATAGCAACTTCCAGTCACAACAGATTTTATCATGACTGGAACTTCAAGAGTGTGTGTATATCTGTGAGGGTTATAGAAATGGATGAATGAGGGCAAATAAAAATGTATAAACAGCCAAAATACCTCCTAGAAGTAGTTCCCTCCCTGATATGCTACTTCCCAGTCCTCTAATAAATAAGCCTAAGACACAACCAACCATGCAGTGCCTGTCAAAGGCAATCTGTTCATCTTAAGTTCCAGTCTAATAGTTAAAAGTTTCTTCTTTGTTATTCCCAAGTCTAAACTGATAATGCAGCTGTTGCTTACTTTGTGTCCTGGCAACCGCTGTGTCCCACCTGGTGGCCCAACCACAAAATGAACATCTGCCATCAAATCATTGTTGAACATCACCGCATTTCTACAAACAGAGGCAGTTCATTAATTCACAGCATCCAGCATTTTTTACACACCCGGTCCACACTCCCACTGGCCACAGATATTAAAAAACCAAGTAATATTTCAGTTACTTCAAGGTAAAAACCAATCAACAAAGATTCTAAAATATATAACCATGCTTGTAATCACTAAGAACATTTGTGAACTAAAGCAAAAAACTCATCCAAGCTTTTTATAATGAGTTCCCATTATCTAAGAATTTAACTATGCATGTCTCATGGGCACAACTACACAAGTTAAATATTACAGCTTGCAAAAACATTTTTATCTTGGAGGAAAACAGCTGTACTATTTGGAAAAGATATGAGACACTTTTCCATTACCAACAAAGCTTCTGAGTAAGATGGGAAATACACATTTGAGTTAAAAACAAGTTGCAGGATGTGCAAAAGTGAAAACTTCAAATGAATATAAACTTCTAAAGTAAATAGAACAGTCTGTGTACTTACCTTTCTCTGATTGTGGGATAAAGCCCCTGCCAATTAGGGGCTGGGATAGTATTATTGTTATTGAGATTCTGCTGGTGGTACTGCTGGACAGTGGTTGTACTGGAGTTGGCTGGCTTCTTACGGGGAAAAATATCAGCAGCCATCTTCTTCTTTTTTTTGGTCTTCAAAGTAATGATTTCATAGCAAACTGGTGGCAACTTGCTGCTGTTGCTGGTATTTGCCTTCTTGGAGCTTTTCTTGGACCTGTTCTTGACAGTCTCTGGAAGCATCAAAAAAAAGGTGAGACATTTCATGTTCTTTCCCTTGTCATCTACCATGAGGACAGTATATCTGTCTGTGTAGCCAGAGAGCCTACATAAGTAAGATCGTTAAGAAAAACAGAATGGATGCCAAGAATTTAAAAGAAACCAACAAAGCTGATATTTTGCTTCTCTTCCAGTGAGGCAAGGTGACCTTTTCACTATGATGAATAAGAAACTGGCTTTAAGTTTGATCCAGTACTTGATTTGTTAAATATATCTCCATTATGATTCTTGATTCTTTTATTTGCTTCTAAGAGCCTTTCTCAGTTTCCCAGATCACCTGAAAATGTTACACTGTGCAAAGACGATATACATAGAGCTGTAGCACTTGTTTTCTGAATTAGGTTAGCAAAATGTGCTTGCTGTAGCAGTGCGAGTCTGTTCAGCTGGCTGAAGTTGTGTGTTGAATGGATCGGAGGAGAGTAGGTATTACAGCCCTGCAGATGGAGTCAGACAGTCAGTGCTTTAAGCCAATAGCTGAAGTCACCGACAATGATTGGACCAAGAAACACAGTGACACCTATTGTAATGTGCATAGCTCCTATATTAAAGGGACAGCAGTTCCTTTTTCTTGCTCACTGTGCATTCAAAAAAGAAACTACATACAGAGCATATTTAAAATGCAAGAAGTGAGTTTATGCCTTTATAGTATGTTTTTTTTTCCCCTCCCTCTATAAGCAGACAATTTTTTCAGGGAAAAACAAATAGTACCAATTAACAAAGGACATTTTCTCCTTTTACTTCTACCAGAATAATCTTCCAGGCAGCATTTAATTCTGATTATTTCAACAGAATCCTCAAGCCTAAAAGCTTAAAAGGATTAATAGCAAAACCATATTAAACACATTTATTGCAAGAACATCTTTTAATAGTCTCTTTTGATGTAAGTTATATTATAGTACAAAACAAGAGATGAGATCATACATTTAGTTTTAACTTACTGTGTTTCTAGCTACAATAATGATTGTTGATAGGAATCTCAAATCTCAACACATTTAATTAGATATACTTATAGAGACCTGGTTTTACTACATCCAAAAAAAAAAATCAAACTAAATCCAATAACAAACAAAACCTTTTAGATGTGCCAATAATTCATGAGACAGATTACATTGAAGTTAAAAAACAACCACAAAAAAACAACAACAAAAACAACTTCTAGATGTACAAACAAGGCTCATATGAAGCAGTTTACACTGGTGTTTAAAAGCTGTAATTCACTAAAGATACACAAGTTGGCATTATTTACTGGGTTCAGAAATGTGAAATTTAACAGAGCTGATAGTCTCATTTAGCTTTGTCTAAGTTTAAAGCAAATTAACCAGAAGCTTTTAATATCAAACTGATATGAAGCCCATTTAAAGCATTGTGTTCTGCTGATTGTTTTTAATGACACAAGCAAGTTTTCCCTGCTTTAAGTCATAGAAATAGGAGCGACTGAGTGACATATAAGTTCAACATTTATTTCTGGTCACAGCAAGAACAAAAAAAAGAGTACAGAGTATTACAGTCAAAGCACCTGTTCTATATTCTTAACATGCTAATTTATAAAGAGGAGCTGATGAGGAGGGTAATTTAATCTTATCCTCATATTTATTTTGATTGCTTCCTCACTGGCTTATTCAAAGCATAAGCCATTTTCTATCTCCATGTATCTCATTGTCATACTTCTCTACTCCCTTGTTCCTTCTTATACCATACTTATAAATAACCTAATAGAGAACATACAAAAAAAAGAGACTTTATACACCATAAATTCCTTCAATTCCCTTAAATTCACACTAAAACCTATCTATATCTTTATTCATCCTCTTCGTTTTCCTTCTTCTTCCAAAGAATTAGATGGGTTCTCTTCCTTCACAAAACCAATCATCTATTTGTACCCTCGATTCTGTAACTTGCCATTTCTTTCAAAACGTCAATCCATTAATCATTCTCTTTCATCTTCACAATTTTTCTTGTGACTTGCCCAAATAGTTCTGAAGTTCCTTCTGCACACACACACACACACACACACACACACACACACACACATCCCCTCCCTTTCTGATTCTGGAATCCATTCCTATGTCTTATATCTCTCATTTACTGTCAGATTTCCAGAAACAGAAGTCTAACTAATGTCATCTCTTCCTTCCATTCCATCAACATTCACTTGCTTAATCCTGCAATGCTTTAGAAACCACTATTTCTAAACTCCTAACTTTTAACATATCTATTGACTTCAATTATTTAATCTGATCAGGACTCCTATTCACAATCTCTACCATCTGGATAGTTTCTTTTCTTTTGGCTTCTGTGATATGTTTTTTTCCTGGTTCTCTTCCTACTTATCTGACCATTCCTTAATCATTTTTGCTAGTTCACTTCCTTTTTCCCTATACTCTGTTCACAATCCTCAAAAGCCCATTAGGAGTTCATCAGGTAAATTCAATTAAACAACAGGTGGCCAGAATTAAAAAATGCTAGTGACTCTTCTGCCTCTAAACGTGACAAGCTTAGCTCATATTCTTTGATTAACCTGATCCCTCTGGATACTAAGCAATGAATTTCTTCAGCTTTAGGCTGGTAAAACCTTCAGTTTTGTCTCTTGCCAGATGTTCTTCTGGCATCTTGCTGAGAGTTTGTGGTTTTAATCGTATTCCTATTTCTGATATTGCTTTCAATTTCTTCTTCCTTTCAGCTACTTGGTCTGTTCATCTAATTCCAGGTTTGGTTTCTGAGCCATGTTGCCTACTTTCATATAAGCAGGAACATTCTTGTGATCAATCCATCCAACTCTACCAAGAAGCCAGGTTTCATGGACCAAATATAATCTCTAAATGTATGTTTTCAATCATCTTCTCTTTGTATTTTTTCCTAGATTATATCATCTACTTCCATGGTTTCAAAAATTACTTTTACCTAGATGACTATCAAATTAATAAATACAACCTTGTCCCACATTTTTAGCTGCTACTTATTGGACACTGATTAGATGTTCCATTACCCTGGCCAAAATCTGAATTTATTATTTTCCTTCTAAAATCTGACTCTCTCGTCAAATTCTCTATTTCTGTTGGTGGCATCAATTCTCAATTACTTGTTTCAAAATTTTAGGGTTGTTTGTTGGCTTTTAGCCTTTTGTTGAATCTACCTCCACAAATGTTTCTCAAATTGGTCTTCTATGCTTATTATACTACCTTATTTTAGGCCATTATTACTTCTCACCTGATCTACTGTAATAACCTTACAGGTATTCCTATTGCTAGTAGTCTCTTTTCCAATTTATCCTTCCCAAAGCTGACAAAATAATATCACTTACCCACTCTAACATTATGATTATGTATAGAATAAAATATTAACCTCTTACCTTAATATTTAAAGCCCTCTACATTCTGCTTCCAATCTTCCTATTCCTGTGCAGCCTTATTTTAGCCTTATTTCACTCAACTCTTGTCATGTACTCCACATTCCAACGAAGGCTAAATTTGACCTGTTCACTCATATCCCTGTGTAGTCACTCAGGTGACTTCCTACATGACTAGGATGCACTCCCTTCCTCATTTTTGCCTTATGAAATCCAACTCTTTCTTGAAAGTCCAGGTAAGGTAATATCCACACTATTTCTCAAACTAGAATATGGTGCTCCTCCTCATATTTCTTAAGAGTATGTGGTTTAGACTTCTCTTTTCCCCACATCACAATGTATCTCATACCATACTTACTTGTTTTATGTCTCATCCCTACATATGAATCATCTTTGTGACTCTAGTACCTAGAACTATGCCTTAAACCCCTATGGACTTAAATGTCAAGTTTAATTGAAATTTTCCTAGATGTTAGAGTGTCCTGTTTTCACCACCATCACTGCTACAGTAGTTTGTCAGAGCTACCAGAAGAAATATTATTAGTAGAAAGGTTTTCTGTCTTTTTTGGTCCACTGACTCATGGATAAAATCACAACCTTTGACAAGAACTTGTATACTGCTATTTGAAAGAGACTGAATCCTGCAGTTTATTTATTGGATTAAGACAAGCATTCAAGGTAGTCATATAAATGAAACCATAGTTTCAGATGAAGCCTTCAAATAAAAACCCACATTAAGTATCAAATAACTTAAAGCTACTCCTCTGAAAGTATGTATAAGCACCAGCATCTAAGAAATTTTGGGGAGTAAAGCAAAATATGTGAATCCTTAACTTAAGCTGGCATAAAAAAAACTTACAGAGTAAGGTTTCTTACATATGGTAGCTTCATATTGCAAATTATTTGAATCAAATTAGACCAATTCAAAAAACACAAAATACATCTAAAAAGACAGAAAGAAGCTAAAAAAAAAAGGTTTTTAAGATCTCCAAACACTAGTATATTATGTTCATATTAGAAATCCTCAGACCTTTCCTTGCTCATTTCTTACAAGCTCAAAGGTTCCATCTAGATGGGATCTCAGAAGTCAAATCAGCCATTTTATAAGTGAGGTAATGGAGGCCCAGAGAAGTTCAATGACTTGCCCAATGAAACTCCTTGGGGGGTAAATGGCAAAGACATAAGCTGAATACAGTTCTTCAGCTTCCAAGTCCAGATCTCCCTTCCAGTGCACCAATTTTAACAAGGTTATTTTGTTTGCCAGCCCATATTAGACTAGAAGAAACATGGTATAGTGGAAAAGAAAACCAGTTTTGTAGTTAACTCAATGAATTCATTGTTTGCTTTTTGCCACTTGCTGTGTATACCATGTCAAATCCCTTAAACTTCTTGAGCCTTTCTTCATCTGTACAAGGGTAATTAATGGCTATACAAGTGTCTCTATAGAGTTTGTGCATAAGCATGTACATGTAAAACACTACAAATGCACAATGATTTAGGCCTGAATTATACGAGTCGACAGATACTTTTTAACTGAATAAGGCACTGTGCTAAGTGCTGAGAATACTTTTTTAAAAAAAAGGCAAAACAAAACAAAACAAAACAAAACTCTGACAAAGATATAATTACTCAAATATATAAGGAGCTAAATCAATTGTACAAAAAAATCAAGTCATTCCCCAATAGATAAATGGGCAAAGGACATGAATAGGCAATTCTCAGATAAAGAAATCAAAACTATCAACAAAACATGAAAAAGTGTTCTAAATCTCTTATAATTAGAGAAATGTAAATCAAAACATCTCTGAGGTACCACCTCACACCTAGCAGATTAGCTAACATGACAGCAAAGGAAAGTAATGAATGTTGGAGGGGATATGACAAAATTGGGACATTAATGCATTGCTGGTGAAGTTGTGAATTGATCCAACCATTCTGGATGGCAATCTGGAACTATGTCCAAAGAGCACTAAAAGACTAACTGGCCTTTGATCCAGTCATACCACTGCTGGGTTATACCCTAAAGAGATCACAGGGAAAAAGACTTGTACAAAAATATTTATAGCCGTGCTCTTTGGGGTGGCAAAAAACTGGAAAATGAGGGTATACCCTTCAATTGGGGATCTGTTGGTGATGGAATACTATTGTGCTCAAAGGAATAATGAACTGGAGGAATTCCATGTGAAGTGGAATGACCTCCAGGAATTGAAGCAGAGTGAAAGGAGCAGAACCAGGAGAGAACATTATACACAGAGACCTATACACTGTGGCACAATCGAATGTAATGGACTTCTGTACTAGCAGCAATGCAATGACCCAGGACAATTCTGAGGGATTTACAAGAAAGAATGCTATCCACATTTAGAAAAAGAACTCTAGGAGTAGAAACACAGAAGAAAAACAACTGCCTGATCACATGGGCTGATGGGGAAATGATTGGGGATATAGACTCTAAACGATCACCCTAGTGCAAATATCAATTAGATGGAAATAGGTTTTGTTCAATGACACATGTAAAACCCAGCGGAACTGAGCGTTAGCTATGAGAGGAGGTTGTGGGGGAGGGAGGGAAAGAACATGAATCTTGTAACCATGGGAAAATATTCTAAATTAATTAATTAAGTGAAATTTTCCAAATTTAAAAAAAAGAAATTACTAGGAACTGGTCAAGTCTCCTGATATCTCTCAGTTTCTGTATCTGAAAATAAAGATTATAATAGTTTAAAAAAAAAAGAGGCAAAAAACCTGTCCCTCAGTCTCAAGAATACTGTCTAAGAAGGGGAGACAATATGCAAATAACTAAGTACAAACAAGATACAAATAGGATAAATTGGAGATAGTCTCAGAAGGAAGGCAGGAACATTAATAGGGTATCAGGAAAGGCTTTTTAGTGGAAGGTGGGACTTGAGCTGAGACTTAAAGGAAGCCAGGGAAGCTGGGAGACAGAAATAAGGAAAAAGGATTCTAGGCTTGGAGAAAAAAGTCAAATAAAATGTCAAGATTTAAGAGATGGAATGTCATGTGTGAGCAACAGGAAGGAAGACAGTATTACTAGCTCAATTAATATGTGAGAGAGAAAACATGAAAAGATTCTTGATTCTTGAAGACTATTTCATCAAAGAACAAACCTCTCTCAAATCCTACCAAGATGTAATAGAATATCATGGATTTGGTGACATATATCTAAAGCACAGCCTATATTCAGGGAGGCTTGGCTTATCCCCAAGTTATCTACTAAGTAATGAATTTTTCACCATAGCATATTCTCAAGGACCATTACTAACTTGCAAGATGTTAATAAAAGGCATCAATGGAGTATGGACTCAAATTCACCAAAATCAGACAGTATCAAAAATGAATTAAATAGTTTTTCTAGGAGTGCCTAAAAAAAAAACAAATAATTACCACATCTGGAATGAAGGAAAAATGGTAGTAAGCAACATGGGGATGGAAAAGCATGCTATTCATTACTATCATAAAGTAAAACATTGAAATATACAGAATTAGGCATACAGGTAAAGCCAAAATATTTTTTCAAGTATTTCTAATCAAACTTTATCTTAGAGATAAGAAAAATAAGGCCAAGAGAGACCAAGTACCCTCATTTCTGAACAGTTTCCTGAGAAGCATACTACTTCTCAAATAACTTTAAAAGAAAAACAGTATCAAAAATAGAACTGGAACTAGCTAAATGGCTGGATTGAAAGAATGGTCATTACTAGTTCACTGTCAACTTGTAATGAAGTATACAATGAAATGTCCCTGAGATATTTGCTAAACTTAAACTAACATTTTTTGACAATGGCTTTGATAAAATTAGATGATGCATTTCTCAAACATGAAAGGCACAAAATTAGGAGGAGCAGAGTTGGGATCCAAAATGATCTTGACAATCTAGAACAGTTAATCGAATCTAGTAAGATGAAATTAAATACAGATAAATGGCAAACCATAAATGTGGGTACAAAAAAATTCAACATCACAAATATAATGTGAGAGGCATTATTAGATAGCAATTTGTCTGAAGAACATATGCAGGAGTAGTAGATAGCATGCTCAATGAACAAGCAGTGCAGCCAAAAAGTCAATGTAAAATTACATAAAGAGAAGCATAACTTCCAAGGGTAAAAATGAGAAAGTACATCTGTTCTCTACCCTAGTGAGTTCACACTTTGAGTACTATTTGGTTTATGAACGACACATTTTTAGGAAGGACATGGAAAATCTGGAAAATTTCTAAAATGGTGAAGAATTTTAAGTCCATATCTAAGTATCAGCTGAAGAAACCAAAGGTATTTAGCCTAGAAAAGAGACGATTAAATGGGAACCTGACAATTATCTTTAAGCAATGGAAGGAGCCTTTATGTTAAATAGTCTTAAACTAGTTACGTTGGTTTCCTGAGAGTAGAAGTAGAAGAAAGGGGTAAAAGTGTAAAAGGGCTCATCTAAGCTTGATGTCAGTAAAAAAAAAAAAACAAACCTCAACATATCCATGTCAAGCTACACAAAAGGGAAATGGGAGATTCTTTGGTGAAAGTGAGAGAGAAAGAGATAGGAAGCACAAGCAAAGATTAAATGACCACTTATCAGATGTATTTCAGGGGGATTCTTTTATGAGGGCTGAGTGAAGTTTTGAGATTTTGTTAAGGGCTATTTACATGGAAAGCTATATGAAAATATAAATCAACAAGACACCAGAAGCTGTAAAAGATGTTAAGCATATACAAACAAAAAATGGATAACTATTTACTTTCATTCACAAAATCTTTATGACCTTAAGAATATATGAAAAGTACTTTGACCAACTTTAAAATGTCAAAACACATACAAGATGATAACAATTTTTAGAAACTTAGTTATATGTCCCTCTAGATCTAATATTTCACACTTTTTCTACATATCAAAATTGGGTTTAATAAGACAAGAAAGGAAGCCTGTAAGCTAAAGTAAATTGAACTTACTGTTATCTATATTATATCTAGATTTTAAGAGTTTTGTGGATAATCATTATATTATATTTCTTCCACTTGCTCACATTGCTAGGGGTACTGATTTTCATGGGTATTTTAATAAGGGTATGTTTTTAAGAGCTAATGAAATGACTTCCCAAAGGAATTTAGATTTTCATGAGTATGAATTTCTATACTAGAAAGAATATTTAAAAATCATAGGAAAATTGTTCAAAAAACTGAATATTTGTTTGCATACTGACTATTTCTATTTTGACAAAAACACTGGGAAATAGAAATGAATATGGAATCAATTTTGGTTGTTTCTCAACTCTCAACTTCCAGGGCAAATGGAGAAATCTGGAAGACAGGTTTAAAAAAAATCCAAACTAATTGTTTATACTTTTGAAAAAAATCAGACACAGAACATGCTATAATGACTTAACAACAACCTGGGACACAACTTTATAGGTCTTAATTATAACTATATAATATTCACAATGACAAATTTAAGACATATCTTCAAAGATAGAAGATGCTCTATATGAAAGGCAGTGCAATGTGGGAGAAAAATAATAACCTTGGAAATATAAGATAGTTATTAATTCAAGGACCTCAGTTTCCTCATCTGAAAGATGCCTTAGTGAAACAGGTGACCATTAAAATACCTTTTCAGATAGAGGAAGTTAGGTAGCACAGTGGATAGTGCACTTAATTCAAATGTAGCCTCACACATTGACTAGCTCTATGGCCCTGGGCAAGTCACTTGTTTGTCTCAGTTTCCTCATCTGTAAATTTAGGATAAGAATAGTATCTACCTTATAGGGTTGTTTTGAGGGACAAATGAAATAACATTAGTTAAGCACTTAGCACAGTGCCTTGTACATAGTAGGTGTTTGTTATTTATTTCCTTCCTCCTTTTCAGGTCTAAATCTTTCACTAAGATCTGATTCTATTACTTAACCTGTGTCTGAATAAGTTGTTCATTTCTTTGAATTTCAGTTTCATCTGTAAAAAAAGAAACAATACCTACACAACTTAACTGCCACATAGGGTTGTTTTAAGAATCAACTGAGATGATACTGGCATAGAAAAGTACTTTGTAACAAAGTACTATAACAAATTTTATAGTAATAATTGTTCTTTTAAAAACTCACTAAAAATCTAGGTGATTTGGATGAATATTTACAAAAATATAAATTGCCTAGATCAACAGAAGAAGAAATAGAATGCTTAAATAATGCCATCTAAGAAAAAGAAATGAATAAGCTATCAAAGAACTCCCTAAGAAAAATCCCCAGGGCCAGATGGATTCACAAGTGAATTCTATCAAACATTCAAAGAACAACTAATCCCAATACTATACAAACTATTTGACATAATAAGCAAAGAAGGAGTTCTACCAAATTCCTTTTATGACACAAATATGGTACTGATCCCAAAGCCAAGTAGATCAAAACCAGAGAAAGAAAACCACAGACCAATCTCCTTAATGAACATAGATACAAAAATCTTAAACAGAATACTAGCAAAAAGACTCCAGCAAGTAATCACAAGGGTTATTCATTATGATCGGGTGGGATTTATACCAGGAATGCAAGGATGGTTCAACATAAGGAAAACCATTCACATAATTGACCATATCAACAAGCAAACCAACAAAAACCACATGATTATCTCAATAGATGCAGAAAAGGCCTTCAAGAAAATATAACACTCATTCCTATTGAAAATACTAGAAAGTACAGGAATAGAAGGACCTTTCCTAAAAATAATAAACAGTATATATCTAAAACCATCAACAAGCATCATCTGCAATGGGGATAAATTAGAAGCCTTCCCAATAAAATCAGGAGTGAAACAAGGAAGCCCATTATCACTTCTATTATTTACCATTATATTAGAAACACTAGCAGTAGCAATTAAAGAAGAAAAAGAAATCGAAGGTATTAAAATAGGCAATGAGGAGACTAAGCTATCACTCTTTGCAGATGATATGATGGTCTACTTAAAGAATCCTAGAGAATCAACTAAAAAGCTAGTGGAAATAATCAACAATTTAGCAAAGTTGCAGGATACAAAATAAACACACATAAATCATTAGAGTTTCTACATATATTCCAACACATCTCAGCAGTAAGTGTTAGAAAGAGAAATTCCATTTAAAATCACCCTAGACCAGGGATGGGCAAACTTTTTAAAAAGGGGCCCAAAGGAAAGGAAATGCTCATCTTTCAGTCTGTTTCTAAGGTAACTCTTTTGAAGTTTCATTGTATTGTAGTAACCTACTCATTGTATTCGTCAAATTAAGGAATCATTCCTGCAGCCAGATAGAACATTTCAGCCCCCCCCCCATCTGGCCCACAGGCCATAGTTTGCCCACCACTGCCCTAGACAATATAAAATATTTAGGAATATATCTGCCAGGACAAACACAGGAATTATACGAACACAACTACAAAACACTTTCCACACAATTAAAACTAGATCTAAACAATTGGAAAAACATTAATTGCTCATGGGTAGGATGAGCAAACATAATAAAAATGACCATCCTACCTAAATTAATTTATTTATTTAGTACCATACCTATCAAGCCATCAAGAAACTTTCTTACTGAATTAGAAAAAACTATAACAAAACTTATTTGGAAGAACAAAAGATCAAGAATATCAAGGGAAATAATGAATAAAAATTCACTAAAATAAAAGGAAACAAAATCCTAAATTAGTATCAATTTTTTCATCCCTCCTTTTTTTAAACAAATCTCAATCGAGATTATTGTTATTTACTATACCTTCCTCACAGCTTGTCATCCTCAAAGCTCACTCTCTCTCACCTACCATAATCCAATCTATGGCACTGTGAAAGGGAATTCTTTATTCTTTTTGTCTATTTTGAGTTAATCAATCAAGAATTTAAAGTGTCCCTACTTAACACTAAGTAAGTGAGTTCACAAGTCATTTAGAATAAAAAGTTCATACCTCCAGAGGCAGTGCTAGGTAAATTGAGAAACTGTGATTGGTTCCCCTGAAGTGGGGATTAACAGGAAGTGACATGGAAAAAGGGTTATAAAAGGCAAGACTGAAAAGAAGATTCCTTGGCTCTTGCAGCAAGGAGACTCTTCTGGAGGAGGATTCTGAAGGATTCTGCACAGGAGAGGCTTGCTGGGTGAGTGACTGGAGATGAAGGAAGAGGCTTGCGTTAGTGGAACTCTTGCTGAAGACACCACCAGGACTCCTGGTTTAAGAGACTCCACAACTCCACGTGGAGATCCAGACTTGAGGGAGCCGTTGCTGGGTGGTAGCTGGACTTCTTCGGACAGAAATTATAGGGTGTCTAGCTAGGCAATACTTTTTACTTCCTTTCTACATTTCTCTCTTTTACTATATATCTATTAAACTAATTTGTTAAGAGCAGTTAACAGACTCATGACTTAAGAGTTAATTTTTATAAACAGTGACCACAATCTTTTATTTTTTAACTCTTATATTTAGTCAAACCAATTTTAATTTTTACAGCACCCAGATCTGACAATTTGACCCTTTTAATACCTCTCATATGCATCTCCATCTCTCCACTGACACTACCACCATCCTAGAGCAGACTTTCGTTACTTTATGCCTGGACCACTGCAATAGGCTGCTACTGGGTTTCTTGACACAAATCTCTATCCCCATCAATTTTCCATGCAGGTGTCAAAATGATGTTCCTCAAATTCACCTCTGAACACATCACCCCTATACACAATAAACTCCAATGACTCCCTATCTTAATAAGGCCTAACAATAAATTAACATTTATATGTTGCTCATACATGCCCATATTAACAGTGCATTAAGAGTTTTACAATTACCATCTCACTTGACCTTCACAATAACCTTATAAAGTAAATGCATTTTACATATGAGGAAACTGAGGCAAACAGAAGTTAAATGTTTTGCCTCAATTTGCTTCTCTAGACATGTCCACAAATGACAAGTAAACTAAATGGCTACAATATGATGAGATACAACTAAGTTAAAAAGGCCTATTAGAAGAAATATTGTAAGAACATGCTAAAACACACAATTTAATTGTTTGAAGCAAGACAATCTAATATACAATAATCAGTACCAACATAATTCTTTCTAAACAAAATAAAAAAACATATATTTAAGTCACATAGCTAGTAAGACTGTGAGACAGGATTTAAATTCAGGTCTTCCTGAATCCAGGACTGATATTCTTTCAACTACAACAAGTAGTTGTCTTAGAAGCCCTTCAAAACCTGCTCCATCAGCACCACAACGCACATCTTTTCTGTCTTCTTATACCATACACTCTCCCTATATAGTCTTCAATCCTGTAGCCCTGGCTTCCTTGTTGTTGTTACTGGAGTAAGACACTATCTCCAAACTCCTGACATTTTCTCTGGCTGTTCCCCATGCATGGAATCCTAGCCTTCCTTATTTCTCTCTTCCATATGTCCAAAATAAAATCCTACCTTGTACAGAATCCTTTATATTCCCTTTAATTCTATAATGTCTTTCCTCTACTGATTACTGCTAATTTATTCTCTAAGTAGCTTGTTTATATGAAATAAGTTGCATATTGTCTTCTACATTAAACTGTGGGCTCTTTAAGCAGAGGTTGTCTTTTCACCCTTCTTTATGTCTTTAGGGCTAAACACAGAGTAAATGTTCAATAAATGTTTACTTTTTTAAAAAACTGTTTTAAAACAGTAAGTTTTTATTTGTTTGATTCTGTTAATTCTGTTCTCTGAAAGAAGAGGTTAAAAATGGAACACTGGTGACATCATCAATAGTCAAATAATGAAGTTATTTGGGGTAGGCTCAGAAAAAGTAAAATTTTCAATTGTCCTTACTTGCCATTCTCTATAAGTACATGGCCTAAAGACAAAAAAAACATGATTTTTAATAAAAAATTTTAATAATAAAAATGAAGGACCCCATCTAACAAAAAATAACTACCTGAATAGGAGAGAATAAGAGAGATCTCCCAAGGTTTATGTTTACCCTTAGAATTTTTCTTCCTCTAGTAGCTTAGCCATCATTTCAAATGAATTCCTGAATTTGGAGCTTAAAGAAATCTTTGGTCCATCCTAAGGAGTTAATGTAATTAGAAGAGCTAAAATAATCTTTCAGTGTCTATAGCAATGTATTATCATGGCACTAGGCTTAAAATTTAACCTATTATGTGTTTGCCATTATTTCTACTTCACATAAAAACAAAGTTTAAAAAAAATAAAAAACTGCCCATGAAGTCCTAAAACAGTCTACTAACACCACAATTTGTAGGCCATTTTTAAAAAACCCTTGCCTTCTGATTTAGTATCAATTCTAAGACAGAAGAGAGACAAGGGCTAGGTAACTGAGGTTAAAGGACTTGCCCAGGGTTAAACAACTAGGAACTCTCTGAGGCCAAATTTGAACCCAGGTCCTCCTGACCTCATGCATGGCAAGCCATCTGCCAGGCTACCTTGCTTCCCCTTATAGGGCTTTCAGTCATCTTAGTTCTGCATTTAGCACCTGACTATAATTCACAGATCAGATAATTTTAGAGGTGAAAGGTACTTTGACTCCTCCATTTCTTACCCAGTACCACAAATGAAACCTAAATAATTTGACTAACGTCATACAACTAGCTTGAATATAAATTCAATAAATATTTAAGAAGTGTCTACTATGTGTAAAGCATTACACTGGGTACCCTTTGATGGCATGAGAATCAGAACAAGGGTCTCTTGATTTCCAGGTCAGTGTTTCTTCAACTATATAACTGTATTGAACCCTTGGACTTCATCCCCCAGAAGTCCTTCAGTATTTCCCAGAATTCCTTTTAATCTCTCCATCATGTTGTGTGGTCACGTCTTATATATAGTTGGCTATAACTCCACCTCTTGCTCTCTTCTCTCAAGACAGGGGCTGGATTAGCTAGCTTTTACTTTAGTTATTATTAATAAACTTTATAAAATATAATACTTAGTTATTATATATTAATTTTAATCTTTACACAATGTTTCTTATTATCTTTATTTTTCCAAACCTTTTCATAGACTGCCTTGCTTTATAGTGCAAAAATAGGGAATTCCTTAAAACTTACATTTGCAAAGGTCAGCAAGACATCTATTCTGCAATCCTGTGTAGTCTGCATATTATCCATTCAATAAGAAAATCAACTTTAGCTAAAGAGGGATTATAACTGATAAGAAGGTACATAAAAGCAAAAAAGGAAGACATTCTACAGTAATGATGAAAGTTGGAAAATAGATCTATATCATACTAAGAAGAGAACTCAATGGAAAATTAATTGCAACTCAACTTTGCTCCTCTGGACATGTTTGTAGATGACAAACTAAAATAGCTACAATATGTTGAGCTGAATTTAGGTTAGAATGGCTTACTTAATGAAAATAAATGTCAAGAATACGCTAAAATACAATATTTAAGGTCTAAGGAATAGTAGAGAGTAGCAAATGGATATACCACAATCAACGGCAAAGTTCTTCTATTCTGAACAAGACAAAAGAAATTAAGTGACTGTTCAGAGCAAAGAAGGTAAAAAAGTGGCCTATATTATTTTCATAAATTTGAAATCACAATCAGAGGAAAAAATTCTACTGTGGGAATCAGAACCTGGTATAAACTGAGTACTAAATAAATGTTTAAGAATTGTAGAACTGAAATCTAACCCTAATTCTGCCATGAACCATCTGAAGGATTTTATTTAAGGCATTTAATTTATGTATGCCTCAATTTCCTCATCTGTTAAGTAGGAAAAATTTGCGCAACCAAATAGAATTATTTTAAGGATCTAAAAGAAAAAATATATACAAGATCATTTTGGAAAAGTAAGAAGCTTTTATGTAAAGCTTCCACTTTACAAAATATGTTATCATTATTCATCCCACTATAGCAGAAACAACAATAATGCTACCTTTATTACAAAAGACAGTGGCTATATAAACAGGATATAATGAGACAGTAAATATAGTCACCCTGCAATAAGGTCTACAAATGGTGGAACTTGCTAGAGGCTTATTTTCCCAATGAATCATCTCTTCCTCCCACTGCAAAAAAAAAAAAAAAGTCCTAGAAAATATGGTTGTGGAATCCTAGTTTTTTCATTTGGAAAAATGTCTTAATACTGTATATTGAGTACTCATAATTCTATGAAAACTCATGAAAGGCAGAGATATGACTTTAAGCAATTATTATTGTCTGTTGTTCAGCCTTTTCAGTTATATCCAATTCTCTTTGACCTCATTTAGGTTTTCTTGAGTAAAGATCCTGGAGTGGTTTGCAATTTCCTTTTCCAGTTCATTTTAAAGGAAATAAGGCAAACAGGGTTAAGTGACTTACTCCAGGTCACACTGCTGAGCCCAAATTTGAACTCAAGAAGATGAGTCTTCCTGACTCCAGGCCCTGTACTCTATCCACCGCACCACCTACCTGCCCCAGGCTACAAAGAATCTAATGTCAAGCCATTGCCACTAGTTACTAAACTACTTAATGGTCTTCAATACTCTGAATGCAGTTTTCTTGAATACTAAAGCATATTTAAAACACTAACTTCAATTCAATAAAAATTAAGTTACTCAATAACTGCCATGGAATCATTTAAGTTAGATCATATAACTGTATCTACCTTGAAGCAAAAGAAGTGCTTCTGAAAAATTTTTGTAACTGATTATACTTGATTTTCAGTCACAAATTTCTTCATATACATTATGTTCAGTTCTTGATTCCCTATTTCAGGAAAGAAATTGACATGCTGGAGAATATTTAGAATAGACCAATCAGGATGTTGAGTTCAAGGTATATGAAGATCAGCTTAAGGAAACACCGAAGACAGGAGAATATGAGAAATAATTGTCAACAATTATTAGAAAGACTGTGGTGTGGTATTAGACTTCTAATATCTCTTGCAGAAAGCAGAATCACAAGCAATGGGGAACATCTGAAAATGCCCGAGGTAAGGCTAAAGTTTTTTTAACAATTAGAGCTATCCACAATTGAAATGGTATGCCTCAAGAGCTGGTAGGTTTTTCCTCAATGGATATCTTCAAGAAAATTCTATAATAATGACTTTGCTTAGGTTGTGGAAAAGATGATTCTTCTTCTGGAAGAAGATGGGACTAGATGGCCACTAAGATCCCTTCCAGGTCTTAAATTCTCTAAGTCTGTTGTTATTTCATGAATTCTTCACAATTAAGGATGTGAAGTAAGTACTACTGTTATCCTCATTTTACAGATAAAAAATCTGAGATTCAGCAGTTAAAATAATTTGCGTCAGGGTCACACAAGTAATTGTGTCTAAGGGAAGATTCCTGACTACATACAAAAAATATTCTATCCACTATACCATGCTACTTTTATGCAATTTGTATAAGCTAAATATTCTAAATAAATTGGGATTTTAATTTAGAGGAACTTTATAGTGAATAATTTTTTTAAAGGGAATGGTAGTCTTCTGTAAAAGGAAATATTCAAGCCCTTATTACTTTATATAATTTTAGAGCTTTATATATTAAATTATACAAATTGAGGTATCTCTTACATTCTAATTACATTCTAATTTGATGATATAATATATTGCTTATTAGTGAGTGCAAAATAAGATATCATTAAGTGTTTTATTAAAGCAAGAGTAAGGAGTATCTTCTTTATAACCTGGTCATCAACCACTCCTTGAGAATACAGAATTCTGACTGAAATAGATTAGCATAATTGAACTTTTATAATTCAGTTGAATGAGAGATATATAATCACAATTCTCACCTGGGGCTACTACTATGACAACTGTTGGTATGGGTAAAATTCTAGGTTTGTAGGCCAAAATAGGAATTTTCACTGACTAAATTTATAAAGGCTTGCTGTCACCCTCTTATTTCTAAACACAAAAAAGAATAGCCATATTTCAATGTAAGCGAGTCAAAAATATTCCATCAATCAATCAAAGACTGATAAATGCACCAAATCTTTATAAACTAAATACAGTGACAAATGATTACTGTGATTTCTTGTTTTCAAATAAATAATGCCCACATAAAATGTTAGGCTAAGAACAGATACAGGCCTCATCCTTATATAACACTGATCACATATTATACTTTGTTTATATACTTGTCTATATATGATTCAAAGATATAGATTTAAAAAAAAAAACATCACCACACAATCCTTGCCCTCCTTTAAACTTTCAAAGATGATTGAAAGGTAGGCTGCACTGGTGATATAAAGGTTATAAACTTGGTTTAAATCCTATCAAAGATTCTGGAAGGATAATCTCTATTCTATCTTCCCTTCAGAAACACACTCAGAAATGTCTGAAGCTTTAGCTGATGAGTGGACATTAGAATTTCTGATCATTCCAAAGCAAAAAGTTATTTGCTTCACAGATGTTTCTGGCTTTGGGTAATGAATGTGGGACTGCTTCTGTCACCACACAGTAATATACAATAATCTCATTTTAATAGTAAAAACTAATGAATTTTCATTAAGAAAAACTAAGCAGGAGTCAGCTTCTTATCTAGGAGATATAGATTCCTTCTTTCTACAAGTTTTCTCCATAGAGGACATGAGTAAATGGTTATGAAAAGCACATGTTAATGTTCTCAGTTGTACAGCTGGGTGCCTGGAAAGAAATGCTACTTTGGGCTTCAGATTCTTCACTTATAAAATAAGTGATAGATTAAATGACCTCTAAAGTAATTTCTAGTTTTAGATTTATGATATTATGATATCTTTCTCAAATCCTAATTTCAATGCATGGTTCATGGAGCCACATACAGTCCTTATGTAAAAGGGATTGTGGGAATGAAATGAGCTTGCAAAATATTTTTGCAAATCTTAAAGTTCTAAACAAATGCCAACTACTATTATCAAAATTTTACATTTTGACTCAAATAAACCTGGATTTTGTTATCTCCTCCATCGAGCCATTGGTGATACTTATCCCATGGCTGAAATGATAGCCCATTTCTTCTGAACTCTCATTAGAATTTCACGTGTGGTACTATACACTTAACATATTCTACCTTGTACTACATAGTTATTTGTAAATCTTTTATCTTGCTTACTATACTATAAATCAATAACACATACAGGTGTTTCTTTTTCATCTATCCCCTCAGCACCTAGGACAGTACCTTGAACATAACTTCAATACAATTTTTATACTCTAAGGTGCAAGTTGTAATCTATCCAGTGGAAATTTTTTTAAAACCCATGTTAGAATCCATAGTGTATATTGGTTCCAAGGCAGAAGAGTGGTAAGAGCTGCCTAGGCAATGGGGGTTAAATGACTTGCACAAGGTCACACAGCTAGGAAGTGTCTGAGGTCACATTTGAACCTATGACCTAGCTCTCAATCCACTGAACCACCCAGCTGCCTCCCAGTGGAAATTCTTATCTCTATCTTCCCATAAACCCACCATAGAGATTATCTACCCCAAATTCTGGATTTTTCCCCCCTACCTTTAGACTTCAACATTATGTGAACATCAATGAAGCATACTAGCCGTGCTACACTATCAGTCTACATCCTTATACATATCAAGCACTTATATGATTTTTAAATGAAGATGCTTTGGACATAAAAATGTTAACAGGAAAGATTTGGGGCAAGCAAAATCATAATTTATTTTCAAGTAATTTTTTTTACCTACCTAAAATGAGTTTTTAAAAACTATATTAAAAAAAAGCAGTAACTAATATCAGACTTTGAACAAATCTAATCAAGATCTATGAGCTAGATGAATTTATTAAACCAAATTTTTGCCAGGTGTGGTGACAGACATCTGTAATCCCTACTTTTGAGGGAGGCTGAGGCTGGTGAATCATTTGAGCTCAGGATTTTCTAAACCAAAGAAAAACAAATTAGACAATTGGATGTTTACACTAAGTTTGGCACCAATACAGTTGTGACAATTGTAGACTTTACATTGCTTGATGTTCTAGTTATAATAATAGGATTACAATATGGACTCACTTAGGTTTAAGTGCCCAGAAAGCACACAGGCAAAAACAAAGTCTGTACTTGTTCACTGTTTTAATTTATGTTAATTCTATGTCAGGCAGATAATGATCAAAGCTTTTGACCAGATGAAACTGCTGACCAGCTTGAGAGGTCTTGAGGCATCCTCCTCCTGTGGCCTTACATAGCTAACATATATCATCCCCTAGTTTCAGGACCAATAAGGAAGCTCCTGATATTCAAACCTCACCTGGACCTAGCACCAGTAAGTGGCCCTAAAACTTTTCCATCATATCTAGGTCAGATTAGGAATGTCCTTCCAATATCTGGTAGTGATTACCTGTTTTCAAACAAGTCCATTCTTGGGGTATAGACTTTTGTCACATGAACTACAATTTTTATTAGCATATTTCTTTCCCAGTACATCTTCCCTCTAGCTCTAGGTGAGTTTCTTGCATCGCAGGGGACAAACCTCTGACTGTTTATTTTGTCATAAGGTATGTATAAGCTTTTATTTGCCAGCTTGCTATACCAAATAAAAGTTGTTGTTGCTTTTCCAAATCTTGCCTTTAACTTGATTAGCGAAGCCAAATATTTATGCTGAGCCCAAAGAGAATAGACTACTGAATTACCTAAAGCACCTAATAAAGGTTTAGTGATTGAATGAAGGAACCTAGTTAATAAACAGTTGGTCAAAGCTCCTATATGATCAGCAACAGGATAGGCTCATAAGTGGCTACTCTACCTCCATCCTAATTATGATAGGACAATCCAGTTTTTAAGTCAGCATTGGCAAAAATGTGGCACACTTGCAGAGCCGGCACTCAAAAAGCTGCTCTGTTCTCCCTCTTCCTATCCCCTGAGGACATTTTTTGCATGCCCCATCCCTCTGTCCAGCTGCCCAAAGCAAGGACTTCCTCTCTCAACTCTCTCAGGTAATGGGGGGAGGGGTTCACAGATAGATGGGCACTCAAACTCCAGGAAAAAGTTCACCAAGGAAGCAAGTGAATGAATCCAAATTAAATAGGCCTTTCAAATGACCAAACATGTTTCTCTAGTCCCCCACTTTTCTCCCCACCTAAGCAAATAGTACAGAAGACTTCTGGGCTATATTACCAGACAGCAAAACCATTTAAGATTCATTCTCTTCTCAATCCACAAGAAAAAGCCAGAAAACTCCAAAGAGGAGACTGTCTCTATGGAAGGAGTCAACTTTTTTTTGGTATGTCATGGATGATACTTGGGAATTCTGGTGAAGTCTATAATCCTCTTTTCAGGGTAATGTGTAAGTATATAAAATTCCTAAGATTACAAAGGAAAACAACTATACTAAAAAACAATTATTCAAATATATATTTTTTTAAAGTTCACAGGCCTCAGGTTAAGAATTTCTGCTCTAGAGGATTTACTTCTCTTGAGGATGCAGATACAGTGAGAAGAGGAAAATTTGGGGGACAAGGGATAAGGGTTACTACCCAAAAAAATGGTGTTGAGAGCCAGCTGAACATTGGAACTTCATAGAAGAGATCTTCTGTTCCTACTATAAGTGAAATTTCTGTGAGTTGAAGGAGTTAGAATAGAGCTCCATTCTACACAAGATAAGGTATGATTTTAGCAGGGGTCAATTTTATTTCTGTCATAGCACAACACTGCTTATTGTGAAGAATCACAGCAGATTGTGGTGGTTTAAGTTGGTATCAGAGGAGTTCTCATGCATTTGGCCCTTAATACTCATTACCCAGGCCTTGGAAATCCTCATCCATTCTCCCCATCCTCTTATCATTTTCTTTATTTCTCAAGATTCAAAAAGCAAATAGCAAAATGTATTTTATTTTGTTTGGATTCTGATAGGTTATAAAATTAATTGTAAATTCAAGAGGAACTGACAGTGATCAAAAAGGGTAGTTTATAATTCATAAAGTTTTAAATGGATATGTAGAAAGGAAAATTTCATATGCCATGGAATACCCTTTGAAAGCCAAAGGAATAAGAGGTTCATGATACAATTCTGACACAAACATTTATATTTCTTAACCAGTCCACAATTTTCTTACCTGTCTTAGAGCTAACAGATTCCAGAGACCTCAGAACCCTATGGGGCCACCTTAGCTATATGGTTCATATCTCTGATTCAGGAGGACCCAGAAACAAGAAATAGCACTCTAGGAACCTTGAAATATATTTAAACTCAAACCCCAAGAGAAACTACAGCCACACTTTTAAGACTGAAATAAGCTTTATTACCAGAATTCACACATATATTCATGTGTTTTGATCACATAATTTTAAAATACTAGGCACCACGATGAAATTTCTAGATGCCAAACCAAACTGATGCTTGGCATTTAAGAACCAGAAAAGCTCCACTTACCACCCACCCTCCTTTCATCTTCTCAATGTAGTTAACTAAAACTAAGTTTATTGATGTTAGGCAAACTCAGAAGAAAAATGAAAAATACAAGGACTACACTAGGTGTAAATTAACAAATTCTCTGACAGAAAATAAATCATGAGGGAATTTCACACTCAATTCCTAAAATAACAACTTGTACATTTTATACTAGATGGGGGAAAAACAAAACCCTAAACTTCCAAACTAAGACACTGTAAAATTTCATTCCCTAACAAATTTTTAAAGTAGAGTTAAAAGTCTATGAAAAACAGAGGGTTATTATGGAAATCAGCTTCTGGCTAAAATTCAAAAAGCCAAATCTGTTCTGATTTTAGGTCCAAATTAAAAAAAGCATGTTTTATACTACTTTTAATTAGCTTTATATTACAAAATTTCCTAAATCTGTTGTGAAGGATGCTATATAAAGGCACATTGTACTATAAATGTTGGCATAACCTTAACTACACTGGTGCCATTTTAGTTACACTATTTACAGGTTTACTTCAACTGGATTTGAGAAATAAATAATTTGGCACTGGTTAAATTATTTCCTATGTTTAATTTCACATCCTGTTGTAATAAGAATAATTTTAGTTCAGCCCACATTTACCTTAGCCTCATGTTATATTCTTAAAAGGAAATGGAAGCAAAATTACAGATTAAAAATATTTCTAGTAGGATTTTATCTGTCAAAAAGCCAAGTCCTCATACAATTTAACATAATGAAATTTCTCATAGGATCTGATAAGTATCAACCCAATAAAAAAAATAAGCTCTTTCAGGACAGAGGCTATTCATTCTTTTCTCTGTAATTCCCATGTCTAGGTTACAGAAGATTTGGGTTTAAATTCTAGTTCTGCTACTTAAGAATTACATAACATTACAAGTCACTTCATAGATATATGTCTCAATTTTCTCATCTTGATACTGGGAAAAACAATAACTTCATAGAAAACTATATAAATGTTACTGTAATACTATTTCTTGGACCTACTCTAATATTACAATAGAGTTCTGGTATCATCCATGTGAATATTCCCTCCAATGCATGTGATGGATAAAAGGGAGGATACTAAAGTCGGGGGTGCTCTCCTTCCCTTGCTGAGTGATGGAGGGGTAAAGGGTGATTGGGGTAATAGGAGAGGAATGAAAGGGATGGCTGAGTTTAGGGGAATGGACAAGGCAGTATTAGGATGGTAAGGGTGAGGTGTTCAGGAGAGGCAGCTAACACAGACTAGACACCCAAGCTAGACACAGAGGACACTGAGGGGTAATAGGCTGAACCCTTCCAGGCAGGAAAGGTACTTCTACAGACACAAGGAATAGGGCCAGTCAGAAGTGGTTTGAATCTGACTTGAGGGCTTTCTTGTCAGTTTCTCAAGTCCTCAAAGGAGGAATCACAAGGCTCCTCCCTATCAATGAAACTGAAGGGATTCAGGAGGAAGTGTTGGGCAACTACTTCCTCCCAAGATGGATGCCTCAAGTTTCCCTCAGAAAATAAAGAAAATAATTCCTTCCCCTTCAACCCTTGCCTAATTCTTCAGCACAATGAATCTCCAGAGGGTTTGATTAGGTAACAAAGGAATTTATTAATGTTCAGGATTGATCGGGAAGGAGAGAGGGGTATGGGGTTTCTGACAGCCACTAGGGAAAAACTCAAGATGGAGGGGGGAGGGGAGGGTCACAGGAATGGGTTAGACTGAGAGAGGACTTACTTCTCTCAGCCAAGGAAGATTTGGCTGCTTTTAAAGTAGAGGGTATACTAAAGGGATAGTTTGAATTCAAGGATATCCTACTTGCCTATTGGGGAAAACTAAACCAACAAAGTCTATTCACTAAAAACTCAAAAGCCACCCTGCCTCCCAGAGCCCCAGGAAAACAGGGAAATAATATGGAGAAGGTCAGGGAGAGGTCCAGAGAAATTAGCTAGGTTCAAATTGTCCAGAGACAAAGCACAGGCCCAAAACAAAACCAAAAGCCAAGCAGAGCTCTAGATAGTCCTTCCATTCTGTTCAAGCCTCAGGGACCATCTGACTTCTCACAGAATTCTAAGGTTTCTAACTGCCAGAAGTTTTCAGTTGGCCCCCTGCAACAGCAAAAAGCCTATCTTGCATCTTTTGCATTATAATACCACTCAGCAAGGGAAGGAGAGCACTCCCCAACTTTAGTGCCCCTTTTAATCCATTCACATTTATTGGCAAGCAAAGTTAGGGAACAACCTTAAATCTTCTGACATAACCAAAATGAAGCTGGCTAGAATAACATTCTATGTTACTATAATACTATTTCTTGAACCTACTCTAATATTACAATAGATTTATGGTATCATTAATGTGAATATTCCCTCCAATGCAACAGATTTTAACCCACCCATGCCTACTCACAGTGACTCTTGCTAACGTTCTCAAAAACCTGTCACACTGGGTCCACCCAAAGTGCTTGGAGAGTTCTTCAAATTCTTCTGAGATTACAAGGTCATTATTACTAAAATAAAGGCATAATACCTGAACCATAGGAGGAGGAAACAATTGCTGCTAAATGTCCTAGAGAAGTCACTAGTCTCTCCCAACACTGGGGAAGTTAATTATGAATATATACAATTTGGGGAGATAAAGGGATTCCTTGATGGTGTTCATAGGCTATGTGATCATACTACTATGATTAAGTCATTTTAGATACAAACTTGAATGTGCATTTTGTATCTCCGTTGGTGAATATATGTTATGAGAAATTAAAGTTGTTTAGGACCTTGGACACTGAGAATATTTAAAGATGTGGTAATAATGTTGTTATGATTAAAAATGACAGGGGCAGCTGGGTAGCTCAGTGGAGTGAGAGTCAGGCCTAGAGACAGGAGGTCCTAGGTTCAAACCCAACCTCAGCCACTTCCCAGCTGTGTGACCCTGGGCAAGTCACTTGACCCCCATTGCCCACCCTTACCACTCTTCCACCTATGAGACAATACACCGAAGTACAAGGGTTTAAAAAAAAATGACAAAGACTGATAAAATAAGAGAAATTAATGTTTTAATAGCCATGGCCTTGTTGGTAAAATATGTATGACCACGCTTGACTATCTTTTAAATTTACCACTAGTGCTCATCCTAACTCTCTCATATGCCAGCCAGCCCATCCAGGTAACCAAGAGGCTTTCTCTAGGCCCTCCTCTGAATTTAAACTGCCCTATACGTGGGGACGTGTGCCGTCCCCACGCCCAAAACCGGAAACCAGAAACCCATTGGAATCACTGGAAATGTAGTCTAATAGTCCCCCACGTGTCCACAGGAAGTCTGCAAGACACTTCCATATAGCACCTCCCTGAATTCAAAACAAACAATGCATATGTCACAAAGTGAACAGCAGCATTTTTGATACCCTCTTATATCCTCATTTCTTCTTTTCTCATATATCTCTAAGTCAATTGCCATGGAATCCTGACAGGTCAATTATTTGTATAGAAAATACTTTTTTGCATTTGAACTTTTGCTCATACTCTATAATTAGAACATGGTTGAGGAACAGTATTCATGCCACTTGTTAACAACAAGGAATCAATTTTAAAAATATCAAATCTCAAAATGTACATTATACAATATAACAATCATTTCACCACTGAGTTAAATAGCTAAGCACAATGGTATAAGGGCCTTAGCAAGCATTGTGATTAGAACCAGTCCAAAAATGACTAGTTAGTCACATAAAATAGTAAACAAAATTTATATATCTGAACATAGGTCTGAACATAGGTCTCATTCTTGGCAGACTTGACTAGCCACTGTACCATAATTATAAAGAGTATTGGTATAGGAAACTAAGTTAATACTATGATCTTCTAAGGTATTTCCATAAACCTGAAACTGTAGCCCAAAAAGGAAACGTATGGAGGTACTAATAAATTGGTTTAATGCCATTTTTTGCAACAAATTCAGATTGAACACAAATTTAAAATAAAATGTAATTGTTTACTTATCAGGTTTTCCATTCCTTTCTTCCATCTCTTACACAAGTATTAGGGTAATCTGCTATTGCACAAATAAGCTAGGCTGATTCTCAGATGGTACAGGGTCTATACTGAAAATTAATCATACCTCCAAAAAAAGCTAGAATGGCAGGTAGCTATTTATTCTGGTGTTAATTTTATACACACACACACACACACGTGTGTGTGAGTGNAAAGAGTATTGGTATAGGAAACTAAGTTAATACTATGATCTTCTAAGGTATTTCCATAAACCTGAAACTGTAGCCCAAAAAGGAAACGTATGGAGGTACTAATAAATTGGTTTAATGCCATTTTTTGCAACAAATTCAGATTGAACACAAATTTAAAATAAAATGTAATTGTTTACTTATCAGGTTTTCCATTCCTTTCTTCCATCTCTTACACAAGTATTAGGGTAATCTGCTATTGCACAAATAAGCTAGGCTGATTCTCAGATGGTACAGGGTCTATACTGAAAATTAATCATACCTCCAAAAAAAGCTAGAATGGCAGGTAGCTATTTATTCTGGTGTTAATTTTATACACACACACACACACACACGTGTGTGTGAGTGTATGTATATATATATATATATATATATATATATATATAGAGAGAGAGAGAGAGAGAGAGAGAGAGAGAGAGAGAGAGAGAGAGAGAGACACTATTTTTACACAGTAACATGATTCATGATTTTTCCCACCTCCCTTCCCTTCCTGCTCCCAGAGCTGACAAGCAATTCCACTGGGTTATACATGTATCATTGTTCAAAACCTATTTCCATGTTATTCATATTTGTAATAAAGTAATCTCTTAACATCAAAACCCTAATCATATCCCCACTGAACCACATGATCAATCCTATGTTTTTCTTCTGCATTTCTGCTCCCACAGTTCTTTCTCTGGATGTGGATAGTGTTTTTTCCCATAAGTTCCTCTGGCTTGTCCTGGGTCATTGCATTTCTGCTAGGAGAGAAGTCCATTACATTCGATTGTGCCATAGTGTATGTACTATGTTCCCCTGTTTCTGCTCCTTTCACTCTGCATCAATTCCTGGAAGTCTTTCCAATTCACATGGAATTCCTCTAGTTCATCATTCCTTTCAGACAATAGTATTCCATCACCATCAGATACTACAACTAGTTCAGCCATTCCCCAATCAATGGATATCTGGTGTTAATTTCTATTTACTAATATAAAGCAAAATATCACTTATAGTTGACATAGAAATTTTTATTTTATGGATTCAAGATCAAATTATTGTGTATTCTTGAGGAATAAAAATGCGAATTTTTTTAATTGAGGCATTTAAAAGTCCATATACCTCATCAGTACAAAGTAAACATTAATAAGTTAATTGACCAAGGCACTGAAGACACCAATAATATGCCAATAAAACAACAAATAATGGTTCTACCATCTAGTGGAAACATTTTGATCTAAAAACAGAATGACCAATGATTTAATTTTCAATAACTGTTGGCATCTTATAAGGAAATTTACTGTAAGAAAAAACAAACAGCAAAAGCAAAAACCTCCCTAAAATATATCCTCCGACATATACAAAAATATCCTTTAAAAAAACTCTTCTGAAGTTCATGGCTAATAATTTCTTTATGGTCATATTCTCATGTACTGTAATAAAAGTGAGAATTTATCATGAATTCTGAATAGCACATTATGATATATATAACATGTGTATGTATATTATACATCTTACTTTACCAAATAAAATGTTGACATTATTCTTTTATTTCTTTTTAAATCTATACTTTGAGGCAAAACCCATATTTTACACTTTAGTATATATGATAGACTAAATATGATCTATGTGGTCATTTCTATAGTCAGAAGCAGGCCCTTGGTTTATGTATGTTATTCCCCCTCCTTCCTTTATGAATTCAATATCTGGTTTACAATTTTTCTTTTCTCACTAACTCCTACTCTCCTTTTAGAGGACCTCAGTATACATAGACTCTCCCTCAAATACTCTAGCCACTCAGTTTCTCAATCTACTCTCCTCTGGTCATGTACTCTTCTATCCCACCTCACATACATAGTCATCCTCGACCTTGCCATCATCCACAAATGTACAATATGCATGTACCAAATTCTGAAACCCCCTCATCCAAGCATAATCTATTGACTTTTAACCTCTCTCTCTGCTTTCCCTTACATAGGCCTTCTCTTCATCCTGTCACTTCCAATCCCTTGACCCTTCAATTCTCTTCCCAGGCTGTCTCCCCTCCACAAGAAGCCCTCTTCTCTTCTCAGATTACACTCCACCTTGGCTCACTCCCACCATTTGTCATCTTTTCTCCCACATACCTAATGCTGAACAAAGATAGAGAAAATCAAGCCACTTTTCTGAATGAATCAATTTGCTACCAATTTATATAACACGGCCTCACCTGGGCCTTTATTGCTTCTATGCAATCTAATTCTACTTCCTTTATCAATTCACTAAACCATTCTATACATTGGCTCTTCCAAACCTTTTCATCCTTTCTCAAGCCACCCATGGTTTGCCATCTCCCCACTTTCTGATGAGAACTTCACTTCATATTTTACAAAAAAAAATGGAGGCCATTCACCATTACTTCCCTCTCTCTTCTCTTTTGCCACATGTCTCTTATCAGCTCCCTGGCTATTCAGAGAACAAGACCCTCCATTTTTTAGCTGTGAACATCTTCTTTGGCTTTCCTCCATTCCTGGAACTCTCCTTTCTATACTCTGACTTCCTTTAAGTTTCATCTACTTCTTACAGGAAGCATTCGTCAACATCTCTTAATTCCAATGCCTTCTCTCTCTCAATCATTTCCTACTTATCCTGTACATAGTTTGTGCGCTCTCTCTCTCTCTCTCTCTCTCTCTCTCTCTCTCTCTCTCCATATAAATATATATATATATATATATGTCTTGCCCATTATATTGTAAGCTCCTTGAGGACAGCAGCTGCTTTCACCTTTTTTTTTTTATCCCCAGTGCATAGTATAAAGCCTGTCAAATAGTAGGTACTTAATAAATGGTCACTAAACTGATTTGAATCATGTTTTTATAGAATAGAGACTCTCATGGCATTTTTTCCAGAAAGGTAACTCATCATAAATGGCTTAATGAGGATGCCTAAGGCCAAATAAGCAATGTATGATGATGAAAGAACATTGCTAGACTATTATCCTCATTCAACCTGTGAGAAGTCTCATGAGCTCTATGAGCTTCAGCTGCTTCATCTGTAAAAATGAAGAAGGCTAAGGGCTAGACAAAATTATTTCCTTCCCTATCTAAGATCTGCTGTTCTAAAAGTGACACTTCAATTCTATTAGCATATTACAAAGTTCCAAATGCCATGAAAATAGAATCATGGAATTCTGAAGGCAGAAGAGAAATTTCTATAGTATGATAGGAAAAGGAAGGAATCACAAGCAAGCTAATTAGCAATGACAATTCCAAAAATACAGCATGAAAAAGATAAATGATAGATCAGAGATTACAACTTTTAGGAGGCATTATTAGTCCTTTTAAATTAGCCAATAAGACATGGGGCTGGTTGCCATTTTTATCCCTTCTTTTCTTTTTTCTAATTTAAATTTATTTGCTATATTAAAATGTTAAATATTAAAATAGAATATTTAACAAGCATTTATTAAGTGCTTCTGTGACAAATACTAGGCTAAGAACTGGGGATAAAGAGAAAAGTAAAAACAATACTTGCCTTCAGCAAGCTCAAATTCTAATATAGAAGATAACACATCAACTACTATGTATATACAAGATATAGAAATGATTCATTGCAATTCGGAGGAATGGGAAATCATTTGTGGGAGATAAAATATGAACTGAGTTTTGAATCTGGAGAAGCCAGAAGTTGGAAGTGAGGAGCAAGAGCACTGTAGGCATAGAAGACAGTTTGTCCACAAGTCACAGATTCAGGTGATGAAATGTCAAGAATGTCAAGAAGGAAGAAAAGTCAGTCTACTTGAATTGTAGACTGTGTGGAAGGGAATAAAATGTTACAATTGGAAATGGAGAAAGATGCCAGTAGTACAGTGGCTTTTATACTTAATCCTGGAATAGGCAGCCACTGAAATTTATTGAGGAGAATGACATGATTAGACCCAGGGTTGAAAAGAAAATCATCTTGGCACATCAATGGAAGACAGACAAAAGTAGGAAAAGACTTCAGGAAGGCAATAACCTAGGAGTGAGGTAATAAGGGACTGTACAATATCTTGTGCAAGAAACTGAAGTAGTGTTTTCCTCACTGTTGTTCATCAAAGGCATCTCATCTAGTTTTAACTATCTAGAGAAGTATTCTGCTCCTTAGTCAGAAGGGTCAAAAGTTAATTTTATGATGTAACAGGAAAACAGTTTTAGGGAACTCTTCCACAGCCAACTTTGCTATATCTATTGCAATTATTACATAAATTGAAAGATAACCATGAAGGCAATCGTAATGGTATCAAACACATAAAAACACATAAAAGATGACTAAAGCTTCATATCTGTCATATCCCTAACTTTAAATTAAAACTATCCAGAGGAATTTTGATCATTACTTATATGACAGTCTAAAAGACTTGAAAAATTCACCAACCATTTTAAAAACTAAAATCCTAATACTTATAAACAATGACCCACAGATACAGCAAGGATACTTGACTAATTTGTCTAAAAAGGAGATTTAGTTTAATATTGAGTTTCTTTTTTAAGGAGGTGAAAATTTATAGTTAAGTTTGTAGCTAAATGTTCTTTTCCTCTGTTATTTTAAACTATCACCACTCTGTAATTACCTTAACATAAAAAAGTGGGAGTTTTCAAAAATCACCTAGGAATAGCTTAGTTTTGGTTGTTTAAATTTATCTTTCACAGAAAGTATTCAAATTTGTGAATGTTTTTTACCAAAGTCTTTTAGCAGCATAGCTTACACTTCTTTTTATCTTAAGTATTTTATTGATATTGAAGTTTGGAGTAAAAAATGCTAAATAATACAATTCTTATGTTTAGTATGTACAGAAAAAAGTGATGAAAGTCTAAAGCAGATAGACATTGTTTTATTTTGGGACTATTGAGCTTTTTTCCCATATTTTGAAACTTTCAAAGATATGTACAAAGATCAAAGGTCTTCAAAATCTGGATAAAGCTTCCATAAACACTTGGTCATGAATAACACAGAAGATTCACATTACTATTTTGTAGAATTCTGCAGTAGGCAAACAGAAAAAGCAAAAAATATCTTTTCCTTAAGAAACAATAATGAACGAATCAAAGAAAAAAAATCATAGAAACAATCAATAATTTCATTAAAGAAAATGACAATTAGGAAACAACATACCAAAATTTATGGGATGCAATCAAAGCTATACTTCAGGGAAATTTACACATCCAAATGCTTACATAGATAAAACAGAAAAAGAGCATATCAATTAGTTGGGAACAAAACTAAAAAAAAAAAAAATATAAAAAGAACAAATTTTAAATGCCCAATTAAATACTCAGTTGGAAATTCTGAAAATTAAAAGATAAACAAAGTCAAAAGTAAAAAGACAACTGAACTAATAAATAAGGCAAGGAGCTGGTTTTATGAAACATAAATAAAACAGATAAACCATTGGTTAGTGTTATTTAAAAAAGAAAAGAAGAAAACCAAATTACCAGCATCAAAAATGAGAAAGCTGAAATCACAAACATTGAAGAAGAAATCAAATCAATTATTGGGAGTTAATTTTGCCCAACTATACGTCAATTAATTTGACAATCTAAGTGAAATAGATAAATTGAATTGCCTAGATTAACAAAGGAGGAAAAAGAATAGTTAAATAATCCCATTACAGAAAAAGAAATTGAACAAATCACCAAAAAAAAAAAAAGAAAAAAAAGAAAAAAAGAAAAAAAGAAAAAATATCTCAGGGCCAGAGGGATTCATAAGTGAATTCAAACCAAAATATTAACATTCAAAGAACAATTAACTCCCATACTACATAAACTATTTGGAAAAATAAAGGAAGAAGGAATTCTTCCAAATTTCTTTTCTGACACAAAAATGGTGCTGAAACCAGGAAGAGCTAAAATAGAGAAAGAAGACTATAAACCAATCTCCCTAATGAATATTGACACAAAAATTTTAAGTAAAATACCAGCAAGGAGATTACAGCATACCACAAGGATCATATACCACGATCAGGTAGGTTTTATACCAGGATTGTGAGGATGAGTCAATATTAGGAAAAGTATCAGCATAATTGACCACATCAATAACACAATCAACAGAAACCTTATAATTATCTCAATAGATGCAGAAAAAGCCTTTGACAAAATACAGCACCCATTCTTCATAAGAAACACTAGAAAGCATTGGAATAAAGGAACTTTCTTTAAAGCGATAAAGACATCTTATCTAAAACCATCAGCAAGCATTAACTATAATGGAGAATAAACTACAACCTTTCCCAATAAGATCAGGGATGAAGCAAGGATGCCCATTATCACTGGTGCTATTTAATATCATACTAGAAATATTAGCTATGGCACTAAAAGCAAAAAAAGAAAATGAAGGAATTGGAATAGGCAATGAGGAAACAAAACTATCACTCTTTGTAGATGATATGATGGTATACATAGAGAAGCCCATATAATGAACCAAAAAACTAATAGAAACAATTAACAACTTTAGTAAAGTTTCAGTATACAAAATAAACCAACACAAATCATAAGAATTTCTATTTACCACAACAAAGTTCAAAAACAAGAGACAGAAAAAGAAATTCCACTTAAAATAACTGTAGACAATAGAAAATACCTAGGAGTATATCCACCAAGACAAACCCAGGAATTATATAAGCACAGTTACAAAACAAATAAAGTCTCACAAATAAAGTCAGACCTAACAATTGGGAAAATATTGATTGCTCATGGATAGGTCAAGCCAATATACTAAAAATGACAATCCAACTTAAATTAGCTTATCTCTTCAATGTTATATCAAACTACCTAAAAATAATTTCTTATAACTAGAAAAAAATAACAAAATTCATCTGGAAGAACAAAATGCCAAGAATAGCAAGGGGATTAGTGAAAAAAAATATATAAAGAAAGGAGGCCTAACCACGGCAGATCTCAAATTACACTTTGCAGTGGTGATCATCAAAACAATATGGTACTGGCTAAGAAATATGGTAATAAATCAATGGAATAGGTTAGGAAATCAACATAGTTAATGACTAGAATAATCAAGTGTTACATAATAGTTGATGACTAGAATAACAGAGTGTTAGATAAATCCAAAGATCTAAATTATGCGGGAAGAACTATTTGAAAAAAATCTGCTGGAAAAACTGGAAAACAATATGGCAGAAAGTAGGCAGACACCAACATCTCACATCACACACCAAAGTCAAAATGAATACTTGATCTAGAAATAAAGGAGGATCACATAAACAAATTAGGAGCATAAAGAAAAGTTTACTTTTCTGACTTATAAATAAGAAAAGAATTTATGACCAAAGAGAATATTACAAAAATGAAATGGATAATTTTGAGCACATTAATTTTAAAAAATTCTATATGAACAAAACTAATGCAACCCAGATTAGAAAAGTAACAAATTAGGGGGGAAATTTTTAAAGGCAGTATCTCTCTTTTCTCATTTTCTCATTCTCAAAGGTCTCATTTCTCAAATACATAGAGAACTGAGCCAAATTTATAAGAATGCAAAGCATTCCACAATTGATAAATGGGATATCAAAGGATATGAATAGGCAGTTCTCAGATGAGGATATTAAACCTATCTATAGTCATATGAGGAAATGCTACAAGTCACTTTTGATTAAAGAATTGCAAATTAAAACAACTTTCAGAGCTGTTAATACGATCAATAAGAAAAATAACAAATTTTAGAGGGGATATGGGGAAATTAGGACACTAATGCACTATTGGTGAAACAGTGAACTGATACAATCATTCTGGAGAGCAAAATGGAACTATGCCAAAAGGTTCATACACATATGCATTTGATCTAGCAATACCACTACTGGGTCTGTAACAAAAAGGTCAGAGATGGGAGAAAAGGACCTACCTACTTGTAGAAAAATATTTTTAGCAGCTCTTTTTATAGTGGCAAAGAAATGGAAATTTGGAGAATGGCTGAATAAATCATGATATATGGTTGTAATAGGAAACTATTGCACATTAAGAAATGAACAAGATGAGTTCCAAAAAACTTGGAGAAGCATATATGTACTGATGAAAAGTGAAATGAGTAGAAGCAAGAGAACATTGTAGACAGTAACAGAAATATTATACATGATCAACTATGAAGGACAAAACTATCATCAGCAAAACGAGATATTCCCCAGACTCATGATAAAGAAAAAAAATGCTATCTAAAACCAAAGAAGAAATTGTTGGAACCTGATTGCAGATCAAAGCATGCCATCCTTTATTTCCTTCATTACTTTATTGTATGTGTGAAATGTGAACTTCATTCATGACATGAGGAATATTATAGTATATAAGCACTGGTTTAACAATACTAATTAGTGGGAATGTCAAGGAAGTGCAAATGTCAGTCCTATTCTCAAGGAGTTTGCAATTTAACACTAGAAACAAGATACAGAAAAAAGATAGACAAATATGACACATAGGCATGTATGTGTCCTTATAGACATGTCATACATATGTGCACATGCCTACACACATGTATTCCTATAGACCTATAGACACATGCATGAATATATATGTACACCTAGGCAGGTGTGTGCATACATATCATGTGTACCTATGCAAACCTACAAAGTACACAAACATTCATGTTATGTATATTTAACTTTGTACATGCACAAATATATATATATATATATATATATATCTTTGGAACAGTTAGGTGGTATAATAAAATATAGAGCACACATATATGTCTCTGCAATATACAAATATACAGAGCACAAAGTATAATTAAGTACATATATATATATACATACACAGCCCTGGAGATGATCAACATTGAGAAGGCATTAGCATTAAGAAGGATAAGGAAAGGCTTCCCGTAGAAGGTGGGATTTAAGCTGGGAATTGAAGGAAGCCTGGAGGCGGGATGAAGAGGGAGGGAGTGCATTCCAGGCATGGGGGAACAGGATGAATTACCAAGACCAAGCTCTAGAACGACTATTATTAACCACCTCTTCTCCGTCGCACTCGGGATTATAATCATAAAAGCACAGAAAAGCAAGCTCCCACAGTCTCCTCAAACTCTTGAGACCCCCCACAATGAACAAGGGAACTTGAGCTCTGGCTGTTCTCCTCTTAGGCACGAGCCTGATGACTCCGGGACACTGGGACGCAGTTTGGACCCCACTTAACGCAAAGTTTGCTCCCGCTCTCATCTCACGGGGTGGGGGCGGCCAACCTTACTGGAGTGCGCCCCTTGAAGGTCGTACCTCTTAGGCACCCCCAACCCTGGCGCCCCACCAGCATCCAGGAAGCCCTACCCCTACCTCCTCCTTTTCCTACTCTTCCTCCCCACTCCTTTTCTCCACCTCTTCCTCCTCTCTGCCCCAAGGCCTTCGAGATGCTGGGCCGCCTCAGCCCCTTGGCTGCTGCTCTCGCTATCCCCGCCTGGGGCCCGCACCCCACAGCCGCTGGTCTCCAACAGACCACAAGGGCGGGCGGGCCGCTGCCGTCCTGCCCTACCCACTCGCGAGGAACGCCTCTCTCCGCCACGCCCCCCCACCCCTCCCGCGGCTTCCCACGCCACTGCCCACTCGGCGCCACTCACCGTACGTCGAGTCCGGGGGCCCTCTGGCAACGAGGGCCAGGGCAGTTAAGGAGAAAGCACCCAGCGGGGGTCCGCGAGTACCCGCACGCAGGGCACGCTCCGGCGAGGGCGCGCGGCGAGGCGCGAGGCCGAGACGGAGCTAGCGCCGGAGCTTCCGAGAGAGAGAAGTCTCGGAGCGTGCGCAGTCCGGGCTCGGGCCGTCACCCTGCGCTTGCCTTTGTTGGGTTACGTCCTGGTCTTAGTTTGGGCTTGAGGGAAGAGAGGAAGAGAGAAGGAGAATGGTGCTGGTGCTGGTCCTGGTGCAGGGCCCCGAGTGGAGTTTGAACCCGAGACGGCGGAGACAGAGAAGAGTAGGAAAGCAAGCAGTGGACTGAGCATCCCCAGCCTGGGTCAAACAGTGGGTACCTTTGTACCAAAGGCCCGTTGTTCATTCATTCATTCACCCTTCACTCCACAGACAGTTATTGAGCCGCCTCTACACCAGGCATCGTGTTTGTTAGTTTCTGGGGAAAACAAAGATGCCTAAGACTAGTTTGCAGGACTTGGAGCAGGAAGGTATCCTGCACTCTTCTACTTCAACCTTCTTTGACAGAGAAGTAAACTGAGGCGCAGAGGCATACAATGTAGTTGTAGATTACCGAAGTAGTAATTGGTAAAGTCTACAATCAGTAACAACAGCAACCAACAAACATGTATAAAGCTTGGCTCAGCCTCCTCTGTGACTAGGTGAGTCATTTCATATCTTTAGGCAGTGGCATTTTTATCTAAAAAAATGGAAGTTAGATGAAAACGAAGGGATTGCAAAGAGACAGAACTAGACCTGATGTCAGGTTCAAAACAAAACAAAACAAAACAAAAAGATACAACTTTCTAACAATGAGAGCTTCTTCATAAGTGGAGTGGGCTGTTTTAGGCAAGTTTCCCCCATGGAAGTCTTCAAAGAACCACTTGGGTATTATTGTAACTGTAATAAATCCCTGAATTATGGCAGTGACAAGTAGATTTGAAAGGTAAAGACAGATGTGAGAGACATTGACTTCCCTTCAATAAGTGCATACTATGTGCAGTGTTGTTGGGAAGCATTGAAGCAAGATTCCATTGGATTTAATAATGGATTGGTTTAGAGCAGAAGTCTATTAAGACTGCATCAAAAAAGAGTTCTGAACATGCTGACTTGTTTCATTTTACCACTATCTTTAATAGTTTTTATGTAAGGGATTGTGTTCTGAACATTACCAATTTGGTTTTAAAATACATAGATTGTCTTGTAAAACGTGTGAAAGGCTTCACATGTCATCAGACAGTACTTTAGTCTGTCGGGTTTTGCTCAAATTTTTCTTCATCAGAGAAGACAGGGGTGTATATTAGAAAATTATGTAAAACAACATATATATTAATTTGAAAATGTATTTAAAAAATAATACAAAAACTCATACATCAAATGATAGAGCCAGAAATAAAATAACTAATAGATTAAAAAGAATTAGCATCTGCTTTGCAGATAAAAAAAACTATTATTTTATACAAATAGGACCTGTTCTAAAGCAGAATGGGCTGCCTCAAATGGTAGTCGGTTCCTCCTTATTAGAGGTCTTTAAAGAAAAATTGATATGTCAGGTATGTGACAGATGATTTGGGGGGTGGGGGAGGCTATGGATTAAACTAGATGGACTCTGCACCAACTCTAAGATTCTGCAAAAAAAAAAAAAAAAAAAAAAAAACCAACTCAATTATTTCCCTGAAGTATCTGTTTTTTCCCCATAAAAAACAGCTCTTTTCAGCTTCTTTCAGAAGCATGTTCCTGAAGCTCGTTCATTACTCAATAAACTCTTGAGAACTGAAACACAAACAAACCCTGCCTATTTTGATACCCTATAGGCAAGTATGGTCACTCCATAATGGATAATTTTATCAGTATAGATTCACAATAAAGAGTTATAATATCATCATTATGCTTAATGTCAATGATGTTGTTCTAGCTGTAATGTGTGTTTTGAATTGATGTGCTCTCTCTGTTTTTGTTTTGCTTTTTAATTCACAGAGATATTGAGCAGATTCTGCCAATACCTAATATGTGCCTTCCTGGACAATCTTCCTGGTAAAGGATCATTAGCGTGTTATTTCTTTTCTTTCAATATATTTAGGGTTAAGAGAGAAATTTAGGGTTAAGACCAGAGAAAAGACATTTTATGGGGCACAAATTCAGGAAGCTTCTACAGAAATGACCCTGGATTCTTGAAGACATTGTCAGGGAAGTAGAAGACCTGGAAGATCATACTTTTCTAGCTAGAAATTATTTGAGAACAGAGGCAGTGACAGACTAGATGTCTCTCACCTGAAGAAGAATCTAGCTAAGGCCAAAAAAAATATCATCTGGTTAGTTGTACGGTGATTTTTGTATTTCATAGCAACTCCTAGAGACCATCAACTAACTAACCAACCAATGAGCATTTATCAGATTCTAAATATGTGCCAGGCAGCAAAGATACAAAACAAACAATGAAACACTCTATGCCAACAAAGAGCTCACATTCAAGTCAGGGTAAACAACTACATTCATATAAGTAAATTCAAAGCAAACAAAGGATTTTTTTATTTTATCTTGTGGAGAGAAGTGATAGTTGAGGAAAGGTTTTGTATAAGATAGGACGTGTTACTTGAACTGAGCTTTGAAGAAAGCTAGGGATTCTAGAAGGTATAGGTGAAGGAGTGAATTTCAATTATCACAGAAGGACTACGCAAAGGCAAAGATTATAGTCTATAGCAGTGGAAGGAGTATTCCTACCACCAAAATGTGATAGATGAAGGGTTAAAAATCATTTATCAAAAGTCATTGTCACATGAAATGCCTCTAATAATTAGGAATGATATGGTTCCTTTCAAAACCTCTATTTAATAAAATATTACAGCTATTTAGATATTGTGTCTACAACTGCAACAGCATCTTGGTGTGGGGTTATGTAGATCTGAAAAATGAACAGTTCCTTAGATATCTGCATATATTTAAAAATTCTAAGTGCCATTTTCTACTTCAACCATAAAAATCATAGAATCATAGATTTAAAGTTGAAAGGGATATTACAGGCCATTTAGTCCAACTCCCTCATTTTACAGATGAGGAAAGTGAAGCTCGTAGAAGGGATCTGCCCATGGACACACAGGGAAGTAAGTGGCAAAGATGGAGATAAAACAAGATTTTTCTGACTCTAAACTCAGTGCTTTTCCCCACTGTGCCATACATGCTCCCTAAAAGAACTAAGATAAACCAATAATTCTCACCTCTTCTACCTGAAAGACAGCTTTAGCCATAGAATTCACATCTCAAAGGCACCCTGTATCCTAGTAACCTCTCCCTTTGATTAGATGGTTCATCCCCAGGATTTCCATTTTAAGGAGGGTCCTCAGATGAGACATCAATTCATTTCTCACCAGCCTATACTCCATACTCCTCCATTATAACCCAAAATGGGTACCTTCCTCTCCCCAGTAACCCCTTTGAAGCTTCCTTTCATATGTTCTCTTGCCCCTTTAGAATGCAAGCTTCTTGAAATGCAAGGACTATCTTTTATATTGTATTTGTAATCTCCAGCACTTGGCACAGTCCCTGATACACAAAAAGTGTTTAATAAATGCTTGTTGACTGACAAAAGATAATACAAAGCAGAAAAAAACTGTTAGTTTTACTAGTTTAATTGGGACAGAGCACACTACAAGTGTTCTGAGGATGGGGCTCCCAGGAGTTACAACTGATAACAGAAAAAAGTAAAATTCAATGTACAGTCTTCATGTAATTCCTTTCCAACTTGATGGTACTTCCTATATAATGTATGCTCTGCTAACAATGTCTTTGAGGTACTTACATGCCAAGGAGACCCTCAGTAGAAGTTAAGGATTGTACTTCAAAAAATAAACATTTGCCCAAAAAAAAGAGATGCATAACCAGCTAAATTTTCTTGAGTAGCCCACTGCAATAACAGCACAACAAAACTCTGCATTTTGCTGATCCCAGCTGTTACAATACTTCATTTCCTGAAAGATGAATTCTTGAAAAAAAAATCCATCTTCCCTACTAGATGTAAACACATTCTTCATCAGACATGTTTTTTTTTCCTTAATCATATAAATATTCAAACCTTCCTTTCTATATTCTGCATTCTATTTCAGTAAGGCAGTAAAGGCTCTTTATTTTCCCTTGAAGGTACACTGAAACTACAAATATCATGGAGTCAGTGACCTGAATCAATTTTTTTTTTGCACACTTGAAACCAATAGCTCTTTAAAACATTCTAGTAATTTAATATATTCTTAAAAGCAGCCATCAAAGTAAAATGCATTTTATTTTATCGATAAGGCATATGACTAAGCTGTGTTTTAAGAAAATAAAACAGGCATAATTCTTGCTCTGAGATTACTTATTTGGCATCCTTGAAGCCTCAGAATCCTAAAATCCATTTCTTTATTTTACACAGGCACAATGAATTATTTGCTTTTAGATTATATCCCTAAAAGAATAAATTGCCATTCAAAGAGTTCTGAATTGCCACCTAGTATTTAGTGCCAATGTGAGAAGATGGAAAAAAATAGACTAAGAAAACAACACCTGTGTATGTTATGATGTTTGCCCTTTTAAAGGGGTTACTTCTATTTAAATCTTCACAAGGAAGGAAAAGCCAAATGTCACAGCTGGAGAAGGCATTTTAACAGATGAGAAATGAACTTGGAGGGAGTCTCTTGAATACTTGCCTGCCAGAGCTCACCTTATAGTCCTTGGGGAACAAGGACAAAGGGTGTCATGGAAACATCTAACTCCTGCTGGCCCAATTCTTGGTCCCACCCATCTCAATGATGCAAAGGGTCCCTTGGCTGGGAGTTTCCCTCCATTTCTTGCCCTGCCCACTCTGTTCCTCTCATAAGTCAATCACATACAATAGAGGGAAGCAAGTAAACAGAAAGATATACATATCAGTCAGGCATTCACTCTGGTAGGGGAAATGCAAAGAATACAAACTGTACCAAATCACTAGGTTATTTTTAATCCCTCTAAAGGACAGCTCATAGCTGTTATTTGTGAGATATTGTTGCTTAGCACTGCTTAACCCAGTGCTTGACACATTGTAGATGCTTAATAAATATGGATTGATGTCTGCATCACTGGAAACATGTTCATAATTTGGGTGATTGGTAAAAGAAAAAAATAACCGAGGTTAAAAAAAAAGAAAAAAAAGAAAAAAGAAAAAATAACCAGAGAATTTACTTCTTTTTCATCAACTACAAAGCTATAAAACAGATACAGGAAATAGGATCACAAGATTTAGAGTTAGTCCTACTCCTTTAAAAATAACTCCCTTATATGATCCTTTAATATTTACATAATGCTGTCCTCACAACATCTCTGTAAAGTCTGTAGCAAATATGAATGAATGAAAAAGTATTACCATGTACCAAGTACCTTGCTAAGCACCATGAATACAAAAATGGGATAGTCTCTATTCTACAGAAGCTTTTGTGCATTTTGACCAGAGAAACAACACATATAGGTGAGTGTCCCGGAAGGAACGAATATCTTGTTCTCGAAAATCACAAGGGTGATGAATGGAATCTTAGAGAGAAATACATTGGCACACTATTCTCAGTAGCAATGGCAAAGTTAATTTGATTTTGGTCCTAGGACTGCAACAAGGCAGGGAGAGACTATGTCTGGGACATAAAGTAAAGATGTGATGTCAAAGGTAATTAGAAACCATATGAATCCTTGCTGACTGCAAGATGACTTAGAAAACTATATATGAATATTCTTTATACTGTATTTTCATTTATTTTGTTAAGTTAATTTAATGTCTTTTGATCTGGTTTGGACAGTATTTAGGGGTGTTGTGTGATGCATGTGGCCAATTGTGTTATTGGAAATTTTGGGGTCCTTGAACTACCTTTCCCATGAGCACACTAGCTTTCTATCATTACGTGATGATGTAGAGAGTTACATGATGACATGGACAGGAGGATAAAATTGAGTGGCTGGCATGCTACTTTTTTGCTTCAATCCAGCAGCATGTTAGTGGCAGATAAGAGTGCACTTTTTAAACTGACTAAGCCAGAATGGTAAATGACTTCATTTTCTAATGGCTACTAATAAATCTATAAAACCCATAATATTTTAAAGTTATTCTTTTTATACTAATTTTATTTCTTACTTTTGGCAACCACCTGAAGTTGGAGAACAAACTTTCAATTTTTTTAAGATAGTCTAGTAAAAGCCATGCTGTTGCTGATTAGCTCCAGCTGCCTATTTTTGCCTGATCTTCCTGATCCTTCAACCACCTGCTTCCTGTTCCCTGTTGCTCTTGCTGTTTCCACTGTTCCCAATCCAAATTGGTGCCTAGAGCTGCTGCCGCTACTGCTTGGAACCAATCTCCTGAGGCTTGGGAAGTATAACTCCCCTTCTTTTTCATTGTGCACAGCTGAGAGTTTCCTCGCTGCCTGCCTTGGAAGCCTGGGTGTTTCCTCTTAGACAATAATTACCCTCCTAAAGAGGCTTTTACCTGAAGAGAGCTTCTAACTCCAATTCACCCCCACCCCCATGTGCATTTTCAAGACTTCGTTTTTTCCAGTCCCTGTCCCTGTTAGGTCTCCATGCTCTGCCTATGGGGAAGAAGACCAAGATAGCACATGGGTTCTGGCATTTTACCCCATTAGGGAAGGGGAAAGAAAGGGCACTCTTCAAACAGGACATAGAATGGTAAGCATGACCCACATTGCCTATTTCAAACAGATCCCAGTTGTGGGATGTTTTTTCTTCCTACCATTCCTTATGATGATCCTGCCTGAGACTCAGGGGAGAGATTCATCCCCCTATGCACCCTGGCCATTTGGGCCTGCCAAACCTCTGAACCACATCCATTATGAGGATCATCCACACTATGCACAGTGCAAAATTATCCTTCACTATGGGAGATCCTGGAGCTCAGATAAAAGGAACTCAAATGGATAGAGAAAAAAACTTTAAAAGTCTAGAGGTAAAACTAGCAAGCCTCCTCAGACTCCACTGTTTTTTGAAAGTCTCTGTATATTATTGTACTTGATTTTGTTGTTTTAAGTTCATATGTTAATCTGATCAATATATTTCTGTTATACTGAATCATTTTAAGCTACTGTGTTTTGGGCTATAACATAAATTCTGTTCATGATTTTATTGGACCTCCTTAATAGTAAACAAGTGTATTCTGATTGGTAAAAAGGTTTTTGACTCCACTGCTTGTAACTTGTCATTTGCTTATATTATTGTATTTGCTAATTTTTAAAGTTTATCTGCATTAAGCTAATAAATATCTATTCTCTGATATGATTCTTTATCTGTACTGTTTCCCCATGATTTTACTGAACAACAATATCATTGTACAAAGCTCATGAACATCTTACACAATTTTTTTTAAGTTGTAAAAAGCCCATAAGTCTTATGTATCCTGGATTTGTCATCTTAACTATTAAGGTCACATGTTGCTTATACAAGTCTTTTCTCTTACTTTGCCTTTGTTAATTGTCACATATTATGATGGATGGACTCCATCGAAACTGGTTACAATTGTATACAACCTTGAAGAATATGATGACTTAAGAATTTAAATTGTAATTTTATAAGGGGTCTTTTAAAATGACTTTAAGATAACTAGTACCTTCTGAATGGATGATAGGTTTGTATATATTACACATATATATATATTATAAAGAATGTATATAATTGGATTTTGGGAGATGCCATTTAAAAGTATATATATATATTTTTTTTTCTATGGACACATGGGGACTATCAAACAACATTTCCCGTGGTTCAACAGGTTTCTGGTTTCCAGTTCTTTGGGTGTGGGGACGCCTGCGTCCCCACACATAGGACAGTTTAAATGGGAGGAGATCCGAAAGTAAGGTCTCTTGGTCTTCCTGAAGAGCTGACTGGCGAGAGGGAGAGAGAATGGTCTCAGGCAGTAAATATAAAAGATAGGCACGGTCTTATATATATTTTACCAGCATGGCCATGGCTTTAATTAAACTACTAATTTCTATATTTATATCAGTCTTTATCATTTTTAATCATAACAAATGATGTATTAAAAGGTAGAGAACCAAATAGAAATTCCTACCCAAACTTTTTATATATGAAGCAGGAAGCCAAAAAGAACTCCTGCATGCATGATATTTTAACTCTTTATTTTAATTTACTTTCCCACCAGAAGGACCTAAAATTCTTGGTGATATTTTAGACCCAAAAAGTTTTTTATCAGCTTTGTGTTTTTTTTTTCTAGGCTCTGCCCCACATTTGGATGGAGGCAGTAATAGATTTTGTTAAAAATATCTCAGCCAAGTTTAAATGATTTGCTATACCTGTAGAACTTGTAACAAGTATACATTTTTAAAATATCACACAAGTGACTACATAGAAACTCATATGAATCCTATATGATAGTGGGTTTGTTTGCTATTGTCATTAAATGTGTTATTGTAATTTTGGGGAATTTTTGTACTTTATTTGAATGTGCATTATCTGCTCTACTAATGGTTTATTTTTATAAATCTGCTATTTTATAAAAGCCATTTGCACTCACAGTAGTTCATGGCAAAGTTTAAAAGGAAATGGATCTCATTTTGGGGTGAGAAACCTTCTTCTGATTCTAAGCTATATATTTTTTATTTTTAAAACATTCTTTTATTATTTTTCCCTTGTATGTGCAATACAGTATTTGAGTTTCTATTTTCTCTCATTTTTTGTACTTGAACACATTATCAATATTAATCTGTTTTGATTTTACAGTAATATAAGTTTAATATAAACTTATATATTTGCTATAATATTGATGCATACCCCAAAGCTTTAGACTATGGGAACCTGCCATGGATTGATAAATCTTATGGGGCTATGATTAATGATTCTTTCTGATTCCAGGAGAAGGGAACAAAAGAGCCACTATATACTGCCAAGAAGCACAAGGTCAAGGAAACCAACCAATCCCAATGGGATTGATGAAAAACTGCACAGTGCCTAGGAGAACAAGGTAAAAAAAGACCATACCAATGCAGGTAGGATTGATGAACTTTCTAAGTCAATACTGTTATGGTGATTCTGGGGACTGAGTTAATTCGGAGTACTGAGTCCCAATGGGACACCAAGATGTGGTAGTCAACCCAAAAGGTCAAATCCCAATGCAGCTGATGTTAAAGGAGAATGTGAAGAACCTGCTTATTCTAATCCCCAGATGGATAACAGTATCCCAGGGCTAACAGCCAAAGGTAGGAATCGGCTGGTGATAGAACTCAGCTAATCCTTGTCCAACTGAAGCCCTATGAGATTGATCTTGATGACTATATCCCTTACTTAGTTCACTATAGATCTGAATACCTGATCTATAAAGATTAATTAATTAGTTTGATTTGTCTGACTGCAGATTTATTCTTGAGAAGTTAATTAAATGACTATCAAAGTAAACCCCTTTCCTAAGTTGACATAGGACACAGTCAACTGAAGCCCACTAAATCTTGAGATTCTCAGCTAAGTGATTTCTTTAAGACAATTTAATAATTGATGAGTTTAGGGAAAGGGAAACTGGATAATTGATGGAAAGTGGGATTGGAAATCCTAATAAATCTAGATGAATAGATTGATGATGACTCTTTACTTGAATCTTGTTGATCAAGGATCTTTGATGGCTGACAGCCAGCTGAGGCCTGACAGGTCTCAGCCATGAGTCAAAGTTGACCCTGCTAAATGATAATTGTTTTTTGCAGATCTTCTTGATGTTTATAAATCAGGAACAGAGATTGATAGAACATAGTTGTATCAGTAAGATAACTAAAGCTGGTTGCTGAGTAAAAGGAATATAAACTATTATCTAAACCCTATCCACCCTTACCCAAAATATCTCCAACTGAGACCAAGCTGAGTTCAGATCAGTTCCTTTTATACACAAGCCTAATTGCTTTGGCTCATGCCAGGCTCATGCCAAACTCAATTCATTCTGCATTCTAAGCAGGTAACTGTTCATCATCCTTGACTCAATATGACTGCCAAATATTTTCTTACAACACTGAAGGATTTGAACCTAGTGTTTGGGGTTCGAGATTGAGGCTGTTCTAACATATGTTAGAGGTCAGCCTTCTCTGAGACACATCCTAGTCAAGTACCGAAGCTTGGCCATCATCCTGGCTCTCCCTATCCCTGAGAGTAAAGGCAAATCAGACCAGGGAAAGGCATTTCCCTTTCACACAAAAATCTGGTCCTTTCTTCTCTAAGTGTGGCAACATTCTGTAGTCATGTCTACTGAATGGGTAATTGCATAATTACATAAATCACTTTAATTGTGCCTTGATTAAAGGACCTGCTATAAGTTTATTTTTCCTTTACTTACATTTTTACACATAAGACTTTGACATTTTATATTTTATCCAAAAGTAATTTTTTCTCCTTCATTTGAATTTTTTGATGTTTTTGGATCTTTTGATAATTGATTCATATACCCCCATAACTCAGCCAGGTATCCTTAGCTGATCTGGGTGTTGGTCAATACCCTCTTCAGGGGGGAATATATTATAATTCTCCTGGGGGGGTATGTATACATTATAATCTATAATTTAAAGTTTAAATTCTTTTGAGAGTAATTTCAGGATAAGAAACTTGCTACCTCCCCAGAACCCAGACAGCAAACCTGTTTGGAGAAGGCACCATGAAGATGCCTGCAGAGACCCTACATTGCATCAAGAAGATCCACAATGAACTTTGGGGTGCAGTTGATTGAACTGTGGGGGGTTGAATGCATTTGTTTTATATATATTTACTTTTATGCCAAAGGGGACTGCTTCCTAATTGGTTTTTGTCAATGCACTTAGCAATCATTGGATCATTGATTTTGTCTTTTTTTCTTTTTATTCCCAAATTACTGTAATTTATAAGTTAGTTATGCTTTCATGATCCTTTTGGGGAGATTGGTCTCCCAAGTAGGATCACAGTGGGAAATGTGTTATTGGAAATTTTGGGGTCCTTGAACTACATTTCCCATGAGCCCACTGGCTTCCTGTCATTACGTGATGACATAGAGAGTTACGTGATGATGTAGACAGGAGAATAAAATTAAATAGTTAGCGTGCTACTTCCTCTTTTGCTTCCAATGCAGCAGCATGGTGGCAGCAGGTAGCAGTGCACTTTTTAAACTGACTAAGGCAGAATGGCATGTGACTTCATTTTCTAATAGCTACTAATAAATCTATAAAACCCATAATATTTTAAAGTTATCCTTTTTATATTAATTTTATTTCTTATACAATGGTCCTGTATATGACACCTCTGAAGTAAAGCATACCTGAGACCACTTAAATAAATATAGTGGGCTACATGAAGCACTCATTATTTAGAACAGTGGAGCACCAGGATAAGAGTTCTAGAGCTGAAAGTATTTTGCAATATCAACCCCATTTTACTAATATGGAAATTGAGAGGAAAAGTTTTAAAACCATATAACTATCAATTCTTAGAATTGGAAGTCAAATCTTGGTTTCCTAACTTTATCTAGGTCCAGCACATTATTTTCAGCAATATTTTTTTTTGAGTGGAACCCAAAGGTATTTCTACGTGTGGAAGAGAAATACATGAACAAGGGATTCACTTTATTTTGAAAATGTAAAAGGATCTGACAAATGTGCAGAGTGCTGCTTATATGACTACTGATGGAGAAGAGTCTGCTTTAGAGAGAGATGAAGTGTAATAGAAGTATCCTAAAAGAGACTTGAGTATGTCTACAATTTTCCATAAGAGGTTCCAGACTACAACTGACATAGTTAGGAGAAACCTTTTCTATTTGTTGGATAACTAGGACTGTAAATGCCTTCAAAAAACACTGGGGACCAGAGCCTTAGAAATTTTTTTTTTCTTTTTCTCTTGACTGCTATGCCTTTAATTTGACTCCTTTGCTGAAAGTGTCTTGTGAGAGACATTGATATATGAAGAGAAGCCTTGGACCTTATGCACTGAATTTGACATGTGACCTCATAAAATAGCCTTGACTTCTACATTTGTTCTTTTAAGTTTTAGATGCAGAAATTGGATATGGCCACATTTTTGAATTTTGAAAGGTCAAGAGAGCAAACCACTAGCAGACTTGAATCTCACTATCTGGGATTTGGAACACTGATGCACCAAGGATCTGGACATGAACTTGGAGGGAGCAATGCCATGAGAGAACTGAACTAAGCTTTAGTCTAATCTTCCTAGAGACCAAAATGAGTCAGGGGAGATTGTACTGCCAAAGTTTGAGGAAGGGGAAATTTCTCTACTTTTGCCATTACTGTATCTTCAAATTCCTTTTGTGAAAGTTAATTGATGTTAAATGGTTTAATGGAACTGGAGTGCTAGTCAGTTACTAGCAGCTAACAGATTGAAAGAGAAGAGGGAGACAATACCACCAATGGGTTGTGGGGGGGGAGGTCAAGCCAATGTCTTTAGAGAAGAAACAACTCCCAAGACCCTAAGGGTACTCTTGGAACTCTTAAGGGAAGATGTCACCAGCCTGGTTCTAAGGTAGTGAGTCAGAGCAAAGTAGACACACACAATTTTAAGGAACCTAAAGTGAAGAGAAAGGCTATTATTTGACCTTTAAGGTGTTTCTAGTTAATGAAGATTAGCACAAAATCCTAAATTCAAAGAACCAATGATTACTGATGAGTAAAACCATGGTAAAAAGGCCAGCTCCTTTTGATATATCATGTTAAGTATGCAAGGTACTGACACTCAGTGATTAATTTCTGGAAATTTGGTTGAATGAATCAAATTATGTATTATTTGATGCCATTAAATCTGATTCCCTGCATTACATGGGGACCTTTAGCTTTTCAAGCTTTCTCAGACTATGAAATTGAACATGTCATTTATAAGCTATCATGTAATTTTCTGTTTTCAAAAACAAAAACAACAATTTGGGTATACATGAGATTATGGTATAATTGACAAACCTGCTTTTGAAACTTGATCCCAAATCCATACAATTACAACTATATGTCAAAAAGAATGACACATTAATAGTTAAAATAATTTTAAAATAAGAACTACTAGAAAAAAGTGTTTTCATTCTAGAATATCTTTTTTCAGTTTAATTAAATTTGAAAATATACCATTTTTGTGAAATCTGAATGTATTTAGAATCAGTAGTGTGTAAAATATTTCCATATTGCCCCATTGTTATAACTCACAGCCATCCTGGAAAGAACATCTCTAGTTAGGGAGGAAAGTTCAAATCCTTCAACCCAATTCAAACTTTCATTCAATACTTAGGAGGTATAGGACATAATAGTAGTACTGGAAACACAAAAATGAAATAAAGCACAATTTAAGAGAGGAAAAATCATGAAATTGAAAGAACCCCAATCTTATTCCACTCACATTTCTATTTTTTACCAGCTATATGACTATGAGCAAATGATAAAACTTAGTCTTAGTTTTCTTATCTGCAAGAGAGGAATATTAGTTATTACTATAATGGCTTATATGTCACTTGGAGTTTTACAAAGTACTTTCCTCACAACAGCCCTATAATGTATTTATTGACAGATATTCTCCCATTTTTACAGATGGAAAAACCAAGATTCAAATGTTAAGGGATTCATCTGAGGGCATGCAACTAGCAAGTACTAGAGGTGAGATCTATTCTAGCTTTGAGTTTGGTGCTTTTTCTAGTACATTGCTTCTCATAATATAATATTTTCCTTTCATTTGAGAGAAATTATTGTGTTATGAAGTATTGAGACTATTATAGATGTTTCTGAGAAGGATACTGTGGTAAAATACTTTGCTGATGTTCACAAAAGTATCTTTCAGCTCTCCTCTCAGAAGGAAAGCCAGAAGTGACTTCCCTTCACCAGGCCAGTATGTAATTTGATTGAAGACTATATATTTATATAAAAATCTATTTATTTATATTTAACAGATATGAGTATAAGGATTAGTAACAAGGAAACCTTAACACTAAAGAGAACTATATATCTTCCCACTTTCCTACGTTTGCCTCATGGCAGACTCTTCAGTTTCTTCAAGCTACTTTGAACTATTTAGCACTTACTGAAAAATCCCAAAACGCTATCTGACTAAAACCTAACTATAATCCTTATAAAAATAGCTTAATATTGTTAACAGTGTCTCCAAGTAAATATAGAGTAAGTTGGCCCAAATTTTCTACAGCTAACTACCCAGAAGGTAACTCTGAGATGGCTCCCAAAGTTCAGGCAAAACAGGTTTTTGGACTTTCTCCTCCAAAATGACTCTCCAACACAGCAGATACGATAGCTTCTTCTCCAAGATGATTTCTCATGGTCAGGCAAGTAGAAACCTTGTGAAATGGGTTTGATTTCTCTCTCTCCTATAACCACCAAAGAAAAAGACTGAATTGCCTCCACCAAAAGCTAGAGACCTACTCAGAGCTTACTGACCAACTGTCAAAACTTTATCTGCTTCTCTCCTTCCAAGTTCTCATCTCACACACATAATAATGTCTTGCCTTCAGTCTCAGAGACACCTTCTTACAATTCCTTATTTTAATCAATACCTAATCAATATATTTCTAATTTTCTTACTACAGTTATTGTAAGGGAAGTGTTATAGAAACATAGTTTATTATTTGCTACAAATAGTGATAAAGGAGATAATCCAGGTAAATACACAACATCAAGATAATGTGATCCATGCAAAATAAGCACAGACAAAGCTCTACGAAGAATTGAAGAAGAGATCACTTTCAACTGGGTGACATGGTAGGTTAGGAATCAAGGAAGATTTCATGGAGCAGAGGATCCCCAAATTGACCTTAAAAGAAAAAAACTATCTCAATAGGTATAGATATGTATATGTTAAGGGACAGGAGGAAATGGAGAGAGTTCATTCCAAGCACAGGAAGGAATTTGAAAAAAGTGTTCAGGAATGAGAAGGAGCAGGGTCAAAATATAGGATGGTAAGTAGTTCAGTTTGGCTAGAAATTTAAATACATTAAATAGTGCAAGATGAATGAATAAATGATTGAACAAATGAAGAAAGCATTTAATAGTCATCATACTTTGTTCAAAGTGTGATACTTTGATTATAGTTATATGTAGTTAATATATAGCTATATATTACATAATATATACTTAATATATAGATATTAATCATAATATGATTATGATAATATGATATGATTAGTAGAAAAACAAGACAGTCTTGGCTTTTAAGGAACTTATATTCAAATGGGTAAAACATCCTATATTAAGAAAGTCCATTCTAGGAGTAGATAGAAAACCCTGATTTCCTGGTTTGGGGATTTGGATGGGACAGAATTTTACAGAATGAACAGGAATAGATCAGGTTGTAGCAGATCATAGATCTTGTCATATTATCATTTTCCCCCAAAATTCTTTTTCTAAACTTCCCCATTATTTAATAGTATACTATATTTTTCCACAGTTAGATTCACAACTTCTTTGTCATCTCTGACAACTCATTTAGACTCACCTCACATATCCAATAAGCTGCTAAATGTTTCCTACTCTATATCCACATCTCTCCAATCTGTCCTGCTCTCTCTGTTCAACCATCACCCTAGTTCAGATCCTCTTTACCTCTCACCCTGACCTTTACAGAAGCCTCCTAACGGGCTCCTTTAGTTCAAGTATTTCTGCTAGCTAATTTATTTTCTATACAATTTATCAGTGATTTTCTATACAATTTATCAGATAAGATATAGGCCTGATTTTGCTCATTTAGATTCTGATGGCTCCCAATGTACTCTAAAATTAAACATTATTTCATCTTTAACTCATCCTTTATTAATTTCTATTTTGTATAAGTTTTATAATATAAATACTTTTAGTAAAGTAGCATATATATTTATTTAATCTATAAATAATTATATATATGCATATGTATACATATAGTTAATATTCAACTATTTTTCTGATAAGGGCACAGCTAAAACATTTTTTTTGAGATTATGAACCTGGATTATGATTACTGAGAGAGATGCTCATATTTTTTTAGTACCAAAAAAATCACCATTATAGACAGGGATAAATTATTCACTGTCTCTCAGATGGTATTAGCCCTAATAATTATTTGTCATGTTTACATGATTCTTTAGAATTATAGAGCACTTTCTATATAGTAAATTTTCTTATATGAGTCCTACAAAAACACTGTCAAGTAGACATTTCAAGTATTTTTAATGGAATCCTTGAATTGCAGAATACAGTTTATCTAGTTCAATCTCTGCTCAAAACATGATTCCCATGTAAGATATCCCTGTCACATGGATAGCTGGCCTGCACCAGAAGAGTTCCAGTTACAGAAAACTCATTCCTTTTTCAAGGAAAATTATTCCAAAAGTTGTTTACAGTAACCCCTGAATTTTCTACACATTGTTCCCAATTCTTCTAATCTAGTCTCAGAAAGACACCATGAATAACAACTCACAATCTACTTACTCATCTTTAAGGTAGATGATGCAAGGATCTAAGATAACTCCAAGGAATTTATGATGAAAAAGAATATCCATCACCATAGAATAAACTAATCTAGTCTGAATACAGAATGAAATATATCATTCTTCATTTTATTTCCTCCATGAATTTTTCTCTAATATAACCAATATATGCCTTATTTCACAACATGATGAGCATAGAAATATATATTATATGAAAATATATGTACAATATATATTACCTGCCTTCTTGGGGAGGAAAAAGGAGTGGGAGGAAGGGAAAGAATATTGATTAAACTTTCAGAAAACAAATATTAAAAATTGTACCAACATGTAATCTGGAAATTTAAAAAAAATTATTTAAAGAAATCCATTTTGTTTCTTTGTCTTCTTTATGCTAAATATTTCTAGATTCTTCAAGTGAACCTTTATTAGTTCTTTAACTGATTCTAGTTCCACAGACCAGGCCTGAGATTCAAAGCTATAATGGGTTTGTCCATAATATTTTCTATATATCTATAAATAAGTAAAAAGGTTTCTACACCAAATAGACTATAAGTTCTTAGAAGCTAAGGGACTCTGTCATATACTTCTTTTTCCCCAATATTTTTTTTCCAGATTACATGTTAATACAACTTTCAACAATAACTTTCTGACATTTCGCAATCCATATTTTCTCCTTCTTTAAGACAACAGATATTATTACATATGTCATACATGTATAATCATGCAATACATATTTCCACATTCATCATGTTGTCAAAGAAGACACTTCACTTTCCATCACTTCATATAAGTTTTTCTAGGTTGTTTTTTTTTATCCTTTTATTCCTCATTTTTCAGGCACAATAGTATTTCATTACAATCATATACCACAAGTTGTTCAACCATTCCCCAATTGATGGACATCTCTTCCATTTTCAGTTCTTTGCCACCATAAAAATAACTGCTATAAAAAAGTTTGTACAATTAAGTCCTTTCCCCATATATTTTTATCTTTTTGGGATATAGATCTAGTGGTGGTATTGTTGGGTAGAAATTGGAATACAGTATCTTCTTTCTTCAGTTGTTATTGATCAGGCAGTTGCCTAACAATTTATGGCTAATGAGGTTCAGTGTAGCTGGTTTGGGCCTAGTCAGATATGGCTGAAAGTAAAGCTGCTTGGAGACAGACTGTAAACCCCCCACCCCAAACTCTTATTTAATAAGCATTGAAAAGGTTTAAGGAAGGGTAAGGAAGGGTAAGGAAAGGTTTGAGGATTAAGAATAATTCCCTAATATAAAAGGGGATCTAAACTTTTACCCACTCCCTCTCAATTGTGAAAACTTGCTTCTTGCTTGGGTTTCCCTTGAGTCTCCTTTTCACTTCTTAGTCTATGCTAATTCCCAGGGTCTAGTCTAAATACACTATGCTTAAATTATAATCCTCTTAGTTATAATAAATTTTACTGTCCCTGTAATTCTCTTCTAGCTTTGAAGTCAGTTTGGTAGTTCTCTCTCTTTCTGCCAACTGTCAGCTCCTCAGGCCTAGTCAGGCTTCTGGGCCCAAGATAGGCCTCAAAATGGCCTGCCTCTGTTTACAGCCACAATATGAAAAAATATAGCTCTCCTTCACTTTCTGTTGTTCTTCTCCACAACCTTATTCCTGACACTCCAACCTACTTTCTCCTTCAACTGTCACTCAGTTTTCTAGTTCTCCCAGAGAGCTGATCCACTAGGTTTCTCCTCAGGTAAAACACTTTCAGGAGTGAGTTAGCAGTTAGATTCCAATAGACTTCAAGTTTCTCAGAGTTCCTTACCAGGAACTCTGCCCAAGATTCTAACTGGCCTTAAAGGTAATCTCTCAGTATCTTATCCCTGTTCTTAGCTGCTAAAACCTAAATTAACCCAAATGTTCCTAATTAGTTCTTATGCTTAATGAAACTTAATATTTTAGGTCAAACAGTACTCACAACTTGATGGCCCTTTGGGAATGGTTCCATGTCATATACTTCTTTTGTCTTCTCCTCACTGTACCTGGCAGCCCTCTGGGCATATAGCAGAAACTTCATGAACAATAATCAGACTCCTTCCTATTGTACTGGAAAATGCATAACTCTCCACATTGGGAATGATCTATTCAACTTCTTTCAAGCCCTCTTAATGCCTAATATTCTGATGTTAACCTTACCGAACCTTATCTAAAATTACTTTAAAATGAAGTCCAGTGGACCAACTAGATTATCTCAGTCTACTAAAAACTTTTATTTCTGAAAAAAAAATTGCTTAAAACACAAAGGAGGTAAGAGGAAAAGCATGAGCTTTATAATCAGAGATGCTGAGGTAAATCCTGGATATAGTTAACATTTTTATGACCTTAGTCAAATCTTTTTACTTCTCTAGAACTCAATTTCCTCATTTTCAAAATGAGAGAGTGGGACTGGGTTGTCTCTTAGGACCTTTACAATTCTAATTTTTAAAAAATTTATAGTTATAATCTTCTCATTATCCATATTGTTAGTGTAATATGATTTAACCTGGGCTTTCTTTTTATTAGCTTTTGTGGCCCCATTATTTTCTTTCATAGTTAAATGTTTTACCCACTAAAATAATTTGCTGTCGCAAATGTCACAAAACAGTTTTTGACAGAAAGCAAACAGACCATAGATAGCTTCAAGGCATTAGACATTGTAAGCATTAAATATGAAAGTTGGCTCCCCACAAAAAAAGCTTTTGGGTTTAAGAGCAAAAAAGTTACACCAGGTTTAGTCTTTAAGTTCTGTTTCTCTGGAATGATATGACTTCTTCAATCATAATCTCTCCAACATTCCTTTATATTCCATTTCCTATACTATACTTAGAGATAATAATATCTGATATTCTATATATTGCTTTAATTTTAATAGAGCATTCTTTCTTTAGGACTAGTGTTTTTTCCATTATACTATTGCTGTCTTTTGATATTGTCTCATAGTATTTTCTATTATTTTACTTGAGTTAGTCTTGTTTCCCCAAGTAGATTTTGTAAATTTATCTTCAGCCTCTTCAACTTCTTGCACTACTCTCAAGGTATCTAGAACCTCCAACTACAACAGCACCACTTTCTACTACTATCCTATCCTATCCTTTCCCATCCCATCCCACCCCAATCAATATCTAGCTATAAAGTGTCCAGTTCTTACTGTTTTCTGAAGGCTTAGCATTTTTTTTAAGGTAAAGGCAAACTGATCTTTAATCTCTCTCAATTATTTACTGGAAACCATGGATTAATGTGTTATTCATTTGGGGTAACATGCATTTTAACAGTGGGCCTTTTAGAAACCTCCCTCAGGGTAGGAATAGTTTGTGGTATTGTCCTTGTATCCCCAAAACTTAGCACATAGTTGGAACTCAGTTAATATTGAAGTGAAATACTGAATAGCCAAACAAATTAATTATAATGGAAGGCATTTCAGACACTCTGGTGAAAGTTGTCAAAACTCTCTGGCTGATGCTTGTTATCAGTGAAGAATACTAGAAACTAATTTATCTTACCACTACTATATATATTTGGAATCAGTGTGTATAGTCCAGAAAAAAAAGGAGCAAAAAAAGAAAGATTAGTTCTAGGAGGGCATAGAAGCAGATTGGGAGTTACAAGGTATAAGTATTCTCTATATGCAACCTCAGCCACATTCTACTTTGTAAACCATAGAATTTCTGTATCAAAATTAAGTGGCACTTAGCCATCTCATAGCAGAATGCAGACGTAAGATTGCCGCAGAGAACACAATGAAAACAACACTTATTTTAGGGAACAGGGAGAGATTGTTTGGTATACACTATGCCCACCTCCCCTGAATGCTACCATCTGCCTCTCAGCATTTTGCCCAGCAATTTTATTGGATGAAAGTGAATATATGGTACTAGCTCTATTAGAAAAGAAAGAGTAATAATGATTTGTCTCTGCCTTACAAGACAATTTGTTCATTTGCCTTGTAATGATAGCCTCTGTTGACTTAAAATTCAAAAGATGACTTCAGCCAGAAACAAAGAAATTTCCACAGAACATACACAACTCTGCAAGTAAATGCACTAGTTGGGGTGGAATATTTTGATAATGATGCACCTGCTGTTGCAGTTAGTTCATGGATCACAGATTTGCATCCAGAAGGTATCTCAGAAGCCAGTTCCCTCAATTTTTAGAAGATGAAAATGAATCCAAAGGAGAAGAGATTTGCCTAAGGACTGAGAGGTAGGAAAGAATGCGAACCTTCAGCCTTTTGACTTCAACACCAGTGTTCTTTCCCCTCTACCATGTTTGAAAGTACTTCTTAAGCAATCCAGATAAATATATTTACCTGAAATTGGATGCTTGAGGAAAGGGATTGACTCATTTCCACTGTTGTGTGGAGATGGGAAGCATGGAATCCCTGCAAAGATATAGGGACTGCCTCATCCAGGACCCCCCTGGAGAACTTTGGGTGAGGCTGTCCCTGTATCTTTGCAGGGATTCCATGCTTCCCATCTCCACACAACACTACTTATTGCTGTCATATGTATATAAAAGGGATAGAACACAAGGAGCTGTGACTTCACGGATATGAATACTGATTCCAGGCCACTTAAGAGGTTGTTGAAATGAATTAGAGAGCTTCCTGAGGCTCAGAAAGGTTCAATAACTTGCCCATGCTCTCCCAACTCAACCATTCTCCATTCAGCTGCTAAACTCTTTTTTTCTAAAGTTCAGGTTTAACCACATCATTCCCCCTACTTAATAAATCCCTATAGCTCTTTATTACCTCCTGGATCAAATGCAAAATCCTCTGTTTGGCATTCAAAGCCTTTTATAACTTACCCACACACACGTACACATATACCTTCCATGCTTCTCACATCTTACTCCTGACTAGGTACTTATATGTGATGATACTGCTCTTCTGGCTGTTCCATAAATAAGACACTTTATCTCTCACTGCACTTTTTTTTATTGGTAATTCCCATGCCCAGACTGTTCTCCCTCCTCATCTCCATTTTCTGGCTCTCCCAGCTTTCAAGTTCTAGTTAAATCCAGCTGGAAACTTTTCTGCACCTCTCTTAACTCTACTACCTTTCCTCTGTTGACTATTTCCTAGTTAACTTGGATATATTTTGCTTTTATGTATGTGTGTGCATTTTATTTCCCTTACTAGATTATGAGCTTCTCATCCTTTGCTTTTCCTTGTACCCCAAGCCCTTACCACAGGACCTGCCACATGGAAGGTGCTTAATAAATACTTGCCAATAGATTGACTAATTGGTCATACAGCTAGTAAATATCAAGAGGTGGAATGTGAATAAAGATCTTCTTGACCTGAAGTCTAATACTCTATCTATTGCACCACACCACCTTAACTGAAAGGCAATTATTCTCATAGCAATATTATAGTGAGTTTAGAGTGTCCTGTTGTTTATAATTTATATATATATATATATTATATACATATAAGTGCTATGATTAAAATTATTTTGAGAAACTGGTTTCAGGTATAAAAATAAATGTATTGATTAGGATAGCATTATAACCAATAAAATGATAGGATAGCAGCCTTTTCAAATGATTATATCAGATGTATACTGACTGCTGATACTCAGATATAGTGGCTTCTTATGAGGGAAATTCTCATATGTGTTCAGTAGCTAGGAGTTGTCCATGATTGAAGGTTATTCCAATGAATAAGGAGGATAGGGATAACATTATAATTTTGCAACTGAGAAGAAAAAAGTTACATTTACTTCACTGAGCAGGACAAATTGTATATGAACTTTGTGCTCAAGCTCAGACTTCCTTAGACTCTTTGCCTTACCTTGGAGTCTGTTTTCTACTTCTCTTTTAGCTTTCATTTGATCTGCCCTCGGTAACCAACTGCTCCAGTCCTAAGACACTTCTCTTGCCCCTATTTGCTTTGTTTTTCATTCTACTATTCTGGCAACCTACCCTCCTCCTTCATACCTCTTGCTTCTCATAATCCAACATGAAGGTGTAGCAGTGACACAGGGAGCTCTCTAGTTGATGGAATTTGGACAAACACATGGCTGCCTGGGCTTAAAAGGTTCATGTGTTTTCCCATCTGGCCTTTCTTTGTCTAGTGTAGATCCTTGCTTATTGACTGATTGCCAACCTTTGCAGTGTAAAACTCAGACATTATATCTTGCCAATTCCACTCTTGACTTGCTGTAAATCCCTGCCTTTGATCCTCCTCTCTGTCCTTTCTTCCCACCCATTCAACTCATTGATCTTTCTGCCTGCCTTCTCATACTGACTTGGCCCAAATTCCTGACTTATTTGTATTTAAACTTCTCTCTTCCTCACTCCCCAAGGATGGATAGTTCATCCAGAGCCATGCCCTTGAGGATTCTGTGGGACCATAGTCCTCACTGGACCCCAGTGTTTACATTCTCAATAAGTCCACCAAGATAGAAGGCAACTGACAGCCCTATGGCCACTTTCTATCATTTGCTATTAAGGTTGAAAATATCCATAGCAGTTTGGAGAAAACAGTGTTCACACAGCTATGTGCAGTAGTTAATTATCTCCCAGGTCCTAAGTGATTGTCAAGATATTGTCTTCATATGGGTAATTAAGGGTTTAGGTATGGTTGGAAACCAGTATCAACTTGGGTGGTTAGGATAATGTGGAATATGAAGTATGCAGAGAACAGACTGTGGGTGGAATCCCATTAGGCTTGGAGTGATTTCTATTTTGAGTTAGGGAGAGAGTAATTAATTAATGAAGTATATGCAAAGTAAGAGAATGTGAGTGAGTGTATGGCGGGTTGGCAAGTATCTTGTACCTCTTCTTTGGCTATTTTAAGAAGTGTTTTAGTCTTCTGGTGCAGATTCTCCAGAGTTTTGGGGTATCCCATAGAGTAGGAATTCAACTTTTTTTGTGTCATGGAACCCTTTGACAGTTTGGTGAAGCCTATTTATTCCTCAGAATAATATTTCTAAAAGCATAAGATATATAATATTACAAAGGAAATAAATTCTATTAAATATAAGTAACATATTATTAAAAATCGAGTTAAGAGATGCTAGGTTTAAAAACCTTGTCCTGTAGTAAACTCCCATGAGGGGATTTTTACCAATATACTCTCTTACAGCCTAGAGAAATTAATCATTGTGGCCAGCTTTGCAAATGTTGCCTCTTCCCTCCTGGGCTATCTGCTTCCCCCAGGGTTCTCACCTTTAAAAGCAGCTTTCAGAATGCCAAACCCAGAACTCTAGTCTGTAACACCACTGAGAATGCAACACTTAGGATCACACACTGTAGAAAGAAAATACTTGACTGAAGTGAGGGACATGTCTCCCATCCAAAGAAGAGAACAACTTGGTGAGTATTCCCAGGAATGATCAAGACCCGGGTCATCTGAAGTTTGTTGCCCAAATGAAGGTTTTCTCTGACTTTTCTAAGCCTTGGGTTTCTGCTCTGAGGATGATCTCATGCCTTTAAAAAATATTCTAATAGTAACAGGGCCAGCAACCCACTGGGTCACATTCTAACCTGACAGATGACTATTCTCTGGCAACAAAGCTTGGAGTGATTTCTCCAGGAGGTTTCTGATGACTAATTTCATGCAAAAGCCAAAAACCAATGAATCTCCTAGCAAAGGAGGGGATCTAATTGAACAAACTACCTCTAATGAGTTAATAGAAGATGTTGAAGACCTAGCCTAGGATGAACTAGTGGCCTATTTCTTGGTCCCCCCTGCCCTTGGCTTATAGACAGTATAACCCAAATCAAGACCTACCTCAACACTTAGCCAAATCACTGGCAGTGTGTACCCTCTACCATTAACTGCTTCCCCTTCACCATTTGTCAGTCTCAAAGAACCAGTATATCCCTTGACAGCCTGCGAAAATTGACACCACCTAGAAGTAGCTTTCATATTTTGATTTATCTAGCCAAGGATCCAAAGGGTCAGAGAAATATTAGCATACTGTGGTGATTAGGCCATTTAGAAGCAAATTCTCTACACACAGAATATCCTTCCACACACAAAAAAGTCAGCCCACTTGTTGAGGACCTCTTACAACCTCTTATACATAAAACTGACCCAGAGGAAGATGGAAGCACTACAACCCCAAATGAATCAGGTAGTAAGAACCGCTGAAAGCTGGCTTTTGTGACCTGAACCAGTGACTCCAGAAACTATGGCTTCATGCAAGGGGTATCTTATCCTAGATGCCATGTGACTTCTCCCATGTTTCAAGGGTTCTTGGGGTTTGAGTGGATGGCTTGGAAATAAGTGTGTATTTCTTGGGAGCACAGTGACCATTAAGTTCTGCTCTTTCTATTGCCAAAAGAAGTACATGGAAATTAGGTGAAGGTATATATGCCAGGCTGTCTCTCTAGAAGCAAAGAACACACTGTCTCCCCACAATTGACTATAGTATTAAATCTTCTGAGACAGCACTGCAGAGATGCTACCTTTTCAATTACTAACCAAAGGATCCAGAGGTTTATTTTGCCCAAGGCGATGTCATCCACTTATATCACCCTAATTACCTGATTAGGTCCAAACCCTATAACAGAGACCATGCCTTAGAAAGATCTAACCCTTTAATGATAGCATATATAGCATTTTAATATATGCTATCTCATTTATATCATTTTGTATGTGTTATCTCATTTGATGATGAATTTTGAACATATTAGGGTCCCATTGGCTTAATGTGAATTCTTTGTGTAACCCAACATACTACCAGCTGCCCTGGGAAGCTTCCTTTCTCCACCCCTCAATTTCCAGTTCTGTAATTATCATCAAATTGGAAAGGATATGCCACTCATCTGCCCCATGGATCCAATCACCATCTCAGTGACTTTGAGTTCAAAGTATAAGTTCCTTGAGGGCAATGCCTGCCTTTGCATCCTTAGGGCTTAGTTCAGTGATTTGTGTATACTAACTGCTTAATAAATGTTTTTTATGATATTTTTCATTCAAGAAGGAAGTGTGCCAGGAATACTTGTAGAATTCCAGTAGAAAAATAAAAGGAGTTTATCCCTCTAGTTCTCTAAATATATTGTTATGTTACAAAATCGTAAGAACTTAGGTTCTTCCATAGCTATCTGGTCTCAATAACTTCATGGCCTATTGCTATCCTTTCTTGATGACCTTCTGTGCATTAGATGATTCTATTCACTAAATTAAATCTTCAGTAGGTATATGAATATAACCTCATTCAGATTCCAGAGGGAGATAAATGAAAAACAACTTTTTGCTTCATTTGGAATGTGAAATTTCCTTTTTGTTTTTCAATTCTTTCAGGACAGGACCTGTTAATCAGAAATGAGGGAGATAAGTAGTTCTTTACTTCATCACTTGCCCCAGCACCAAAAGGCTACCCATACAATAATAATGACAACTAACTTTCACATAAAACCCTAAAGCATTTTGTCTCGTTTCACTCTCACAATAATCCCTCTGTGCAGTAAATACAGCCAAAAAGAGAGGTGCAATGACTTTCTCAAAGTCTCACATGGTTATCTGATATTACAGACTGAATATGATTGAACTGTTTCTCAGAATGGTCTGCTTGTACAGCTTCAGACATACAAGTATGAGTGAGAAATCTAGAATTTATGGACTGGACATTAAGCCTTTTAGAGAGTAGGAATCCCCAAAGGTAGAAACATTGCTAGGCTGGGGGTAACCAGGACAACAAAGAACTTTCAATGCCTACTGCTTCCCATTTGTTTCTAACTTCACTGCAGTCCTCACAAATCTCTTCAAGCACCCAAGACTTTGTTGGACCTCTGCCTCTGAACAGGCTTTTTAGGGAATTAAAAAGATTGTTCTCCAGGCCCTGATGGTAACATAACCAGACCTGTGAAATCCTTTTGTCGTGGAAAAAGATGCTTCTCACTTGGCAGTGGGGCCTGAGCTGGCCCTTTCCCAAGGAACTACACATATTTCATGGAAGTTTTCAATAGCAAAAAAAAAAAAAAAAGACAAAACCTCCCAAAAAATTATCAAGAAACGACATCATCCTTAAGCTGATATTATTTGGGAGAAAAAGATCTTTTAATCACATAGACCACACTTGAGGCTAGGAGTGAGAGGGGGATCCAGTGTCTAATGGCAATAAGACTGCAAAAATCTCGAACATTTCCAGTAGACCTGAAAGCTCAACCATTGACAGGTCAAGTGAATCTTTTTTTTTACCTGGTTTAATTTCTCCATGATGCCCATCTGATGGGCAGCGAGGTGGAACAGTGGTCAATGTCAAACTTGGAATCAAGAAAACCTGTGTTTGAATCTTTATCTCAGAAACTTACCAGCTAGGTGATTCAAGGCAACTCACTTAACCTCTGCCTCATTTTCTTTGTATGTGAAATGGAGATAACTGCATCTACCTTCCAGGGCTGTTGTAAAGATAAAATGAGTTAGTATTAATTAAGTCAAAACCTTGCATAAATGTTTAACTGCTACTGCTATAATACCACCAACATTACCAATAATAGCAATGTTTCAGGCCACTATAATCAGCCAAACCAATAGAAATTGGGATGTTCCATATTTATTCATCTGAATGCTATCATATCAGGAAAGTTTTGTAGTCTTGTAACCTTACCTAGAATTTATTGAATTGATTCAACAAAGATAGGAATCAGATTCCTACTCTAAAGTCTAGTTGTTTGCCATCTAATGAGGGGACTCCCTATTCCACTGAGGTTTACAACATTATGTGTGGCTGGGCACAGAGGGGCACAGTGAGGACCCCCCTACCCGCACTGACAAAGCAGGATAGTTCTATCTGTGGTTAAGGATTGATGACCTCCTGAGAATACTTGACCAGTGGAACTGAAGTTACAATAGTATGGTTACAGGGCATAGAAGAACTATTTATAGGAAGAGCTGGAAAGAAACTCTGAATGAATAAATCAGTGGAAAAGCATTTCTTAAGTACTTACAAAGTTCAAAGCACTTGCAATACATAAGCAAAAGTAGTCTCTTCCATTAAGGAGTTTATGTCCTTGTCATGAGAGACAACCCCTAAAGGAACAGTGGCTAGGGAGGGGCAGTTTTGCTTTGGAAAGTTGTAGAGATGGTGAGTTGAGCCATAGGGGCTCTATTGTTCACAGGAGAAATAACAGTTGACTTGGTTATTGATTCACAGAAATGGGAAGGGGAAAAGGGATGGAGAGCACAGCATGCAGATAGCCACAACGTTATTGGCAAGAAGATAACTGATTGGAATTAGGTAAAAGATTAGGAGATTTTAAGTTTTAATTCCTCATTTTACAGATGAGGAAATTGAGCCCTGGGGAGAATAAGTGTCCAAGGTCCCATGGGTAGTAAGACCTTCCAAGTGAAAGTGCTGGTGTCCTTATTTTAACTACCATGCTGACCACCTTGTTCTCTTTAGTGGAGTGTGTCAAGAGAAAGAACCCCCAAGTTTGGGCATCAGATATGATGGACTTGTCCCTGAGCTGTCACACTTTCCAAGGTGTGATGCTTTACCACTGATAGTGGCTTTAATCACCTTCCTGAAAATAGCCTACTTTATCTCCTATACAAGCTCCCCTCATAGTATCCAAGATAACTAAGCCATTCTTTGAGGAAAATTGTCTGAATGGCCCACCTTCAGCTTCACATCAGAGAGGACAGCTAGATGACATAGTGGATAAGAATGCTGGACTTGGCATCAAGAAAATCTTGTTTTTGCTCTGTGATCCTTGACATGTTAATCTCTCCGAGTCTGTTTTCTCATCTTTAAAATGTTGTACTTAATAGGCTTCTAAGACCCAGCTCTAAGTCAATGACGTTATAAAATCTTCTATATATGTAGCAAAGTTTTGGACTGTCTTCTTCATTGGCCTCCAGGTTAAATATAATTTCTACATTTCTAATTATCTTTAATCTGAAAACCAGTCAAAGGCAGTCATTAGCACACTAGAGCTATAATCCCATATTTAGAACATCTATCACTTTTGCTTGAAATAAAAAACTCTTCTATTCCAGCTCAGCCTGTTCCTTCCAATGGAATATCCCACATTGGAACAACTATGGTTGTTCCCTTTTTACTCATTTCTATGCTTACCCCTTGCACTGAAGTTCCATGGATAGATGATTTACATGGTTAGCTGAGGAAAGCACAAAATTACTTAGAGAAATGCTTTTGGTGACCAAAGAAGTTAGTGGATACAACATTAGGGGAATCTTTTGCAAATCAGGGAACAAATATGACTATAAACATGAAATTTCTGCAAATGAGAAAAAGCCCTCAAAGTATCTGGTAGATTGAGACGAGCCTTCCCTCACTATTCAAAATATAACTCAGTGATAGCCTATTTTAGGTCTCTCTATCTGTCCATGGGCATTTGTCTTGAATTCTATTACTCTCTGCTTCATCATACATGTTGACCTAAAGCTACCTACAGAAGTGAGAGAATCTAGATTTGATTAATCACAATGAGCTGCCTTTGCGGGCAGCTAGGGTTATTCAATGAAATAGAGACCTTTCAAACATTTCTGATGAAAAGACCAGAGCTTCATGGAAAATTTGACCCTCAAATACAAGATTCAAGAGACTCATAAAAATGTAAACAAGAAAGAGAACTCAAAAGACATTCCAAGGGGGCAGCTAGGTGGCTCATTGAATTGAGAGCCAGGCCTAAAGATGGGAGGACCTGGGTTTAAATCTGAACTCACACACTTCCTAGCTGTGTGACCTTGGGTAAGTCACTTAACCCCTATTGCCTAGCCCTTCCACGCTTCTGCCTTGGAACCAATACACAGTATTGACTCTAAGAAAGAATGTCTTAGAGAATGGTCTCTTATACCATATACTACAATAAATCCCAAACTGATAAACAATATAGAAATAAAAATTATAATGTAAAAATTTAAATATATATAGTTTTTTATTATTTTTTTAAAAAATGAATAGTAATTGGTGGGGTAAGAATGTTATAGACCTGAGGTAAGTTGACTCATCACCTTTATACCCCAGTATGAGTAAAATCCTTCTAACAATAATATTATGCCAAGCCCAGGCCAAAGGGCGTGGAAGTTATGGCGTCTATGAAGTCTCATAAAGTTTAATGAGAGTATGGAGAATTTTCCATCTGGCAGAGGATTGGTTAAACCTATTGCCTTGTGAATTAGATGAAGGCCCATGAAAATAATGATGGCATAAGGAATTATCTACTTGCTGGCAGTCTGAGCATGGACTTTCTAGAACTGGCTAGAAGCCACAGTTAGCCAGTAAATGGCTAAGGTTTAAACTTGTACAGTTTGCCAAAAATGGCTCTCAAAAGTGATAAATTGAAACAACTTTTTGTCTATTACTTGGTATCTAACCTTTGTACTCTGCCTCCCACTAGCCTTTCTTTTGAAACTTGTTGAAGATTTTTGCCTTCAACATTGCTTCCGTTTCTGAAATTGCTTCCTGCCTCTGGCCCATTCAAATTCACTGACATTTTTTTGTCTAGCTCCCTGAAATCTGATTGCACTATTATGTTTCTGGCCTTCATCAACCCTGAGATTTCTTTCCTATCCTTTAGAAAGGATATGAAGTATAGGAAGACATGGACAATAATCTCACAGGTTAAGAAAATAAGAATGTGTATTAATATGCAAAATTGAAGGGATTATCCACATACACAAAGTTCTAGATCACTCAAAGTAAATATTTCACTTCTTTTGTTATTTTAACAGTCTCTTCTAAGTGCTCTTCCATTTTCATAACTCAGATAAACTGGAACATATACAGGATGCAATGTGTCAAATTATATTATCATGTACCCTAAACAGGAAACTCATTCCTTTTTTTTAATTTTAATTTTTTTCCTTTTTATCCCAGTAAAGTTAAGCAAAACTCTATTTCTGACATTTATCTCTAATGAGATTCTTTCCAACCCTCTTCCAATTCCCCCCCAAAAGGGAGTAGATTAATAGGTACTATGGACCAGGCATAGCTTTGGCTTTTTCCTGACTTTAGCTGAGACCTCACCCAGTCATGGTACCAAAAGGAAGAATCCATTCAAAAATATATTTTATTTTGCGAACTTTTCTGCACTGACTATTTCTGGGACTTTGAGTATCAAAGAGAGCCCTTGGCCATAAACCTTGGCCGTCGCCAAACCTGCTTTGTTCTCCAAGATGTCCAAATTTCAGAAATTAAGGTATTTCCTACTTCACAGTAGGTATGTATCTTTAAGGACATATTGTGTCTTTTCCCAGAGAGATCTTCATTTTGAAATTCTGCAAGGTCTAGTAAGGAATCTAAAATTGACTTTGCTAAGAAAGAACACAGTAAAAGGGTAAAGAAAAAAATGTTCCACAGAAGCTCATGACATAAGTGAAATTCCTCTACCAGTCTTTTTCTAAGAGGATAGAACTGTTAGTCCTATGATAACCAGCTATTTCTATTAATTGCATGTTAGCCTTTAACATCAACATTCTTCCAGTGATGTTATGAATCATGAGATACCACCATCTTTGAAAAATCAAAATTTCACATTCTCTGGTAGTCAGTGGAATTATGTGATAAGCATAAGAAGACTCCACGATATAGTAAAAATCATTGGATTAGGATCAAAAGGATCTGGGCTTAAATTTGGATTGCCATTTCTCAGCTGTGTGTCCTTTTTCCTTATCTGCAAAATACTGATTATATTTATATAATTTTGTATTTCTCTGAAGATCAAATGAGATAATGTATGTGAAGGAATTTGTAAACCATGAACCTATACATACACATGTATATCACATGCACACATATACATATGCCTGTGAACTACTATTGACTCACCTCTTTCTACTTGATCATACTTCCTGTCTCTATTGATCTCCAGGGACCATTATCTATTCATCTTTATGCTATCCCAGCACATTATCCAAAGGAGGCACTTTATGAGAGTTGATTGAATGAACATTGAATATTGAACAAATAAATAATGACCCTCAGCAACAAATCAGCACATTGGAGTGTCTACAATATGTAGGATATTCTCATGGCTCTGGATGATCCATGGCTTATTTCTCCAAGAAATTTAAAGGAACAAATTATAAAGAAATCAATAAAATCATTTTTTTTTTATTTTTGTAGATGATAGGAGAGAATAGAACAAATCATGATGAATTTAGAAGTCTCATGCTTTGGAATACTCTTGTGTTGCTAATGTTTGGTTGTGTGTGGAAAATGACTAACTAGTGCATTAAAAAACAGAAGTTCAAATGCTTATACAAGGTGGCTCAGTGGATAGAGACCCAGGCCTAGAGATGAGAAATCCTGAGTTAAATATGAACTTAGATATTCTCTAACTGTTTTACTCTGGTCAAATTACTTAACTCCCACTGCTTAGCCCTTACTGCTCTTCTGCCTTGGAACCAATACTTCATATTGATTCCAAGACCAAAGGTAAGAGTTTTTAAATAATGCATGTATAACCACCTGGTAACTTCCCCTTCTTCCCCAGAATCCTCTAGAATCAAAGCCTAGCTCATTGACTTATAGTTTGTAGACTCTATCTATTCTCTTCCATTTTTGAAAATTGGGATGACATTTGCCTTTTTATGTCCCAGATGCCCTTTTTTCCTTTTCCCTATAATCTATCATATATTAATGACATTGGATCAGAAATCATATCTGTCAGCTTTTATAGCATCCTTGGAATCTAGTTCATCCGGATCTGATAGCTTTAACTCATTATTGGAAGGTCAGTGCCCTCTTGATCTCTCCCTACTTATCTTGGGTTTGAACTTACAGAATATGAAATTTGGAGGGGAACTGAACAGCTATCTATTACAAACTGTATTTGAAAAGAATTCCCATGATAACATGCCAAGTAAGTAGTTATCTAGACTCTGTTTGAGGACTTTCAATAAGGGGAAACCCACCACCTTCTGAGTTAGCCCATTCCAATTTTGGAAAACTCTAGTTGTGAGGAAGTTTAACTTGGTATCTAGCCTAAATTTTGTTCTACATAATTTACAGTTGGGATTTTAAAAAGATTTTGACAAGATAGAACACTGGGTTTAATTAATTGAGATGAAATTTTGTAGAGAAAAAATTTAAGTTCTTCAAATGGATGAAAAATAATCAATTAGAAAAACCAGCAAATTAGTGAATCCAAACTAAGCACAAAAGAAGAGACATTGAAAATTAATGGAAAAATAGTTAAAATAGAAAACAGTAAGCCCATCACAATGTTTAACCCAGGTAATAAAATGAAGAGGCAGGATTTGAATTCAGATCCTCTGACTCCAGATTCTAGTTTTTCTAATACTCCATGTTATCTCTAACACAGAAATGTTGTGATTCAGTTATTTTAAAAAGTACATGAGAACAAAGGGTTCAAAGAAAAGATAAAACCTTTGTTTGATTATAAGATAAAAGCAACTGGACTCTTATTTGGCTTCTGTTTTCTATACCAAGGAGAAGGATTTTCAGACTAATGATAGAATGAGGATGTTTAACAGGAAAGTAAAACTTAAAATAGGATGAATGTTCTTACCACCTAAGGAGATGGTGAGGATACTTAACTACATTTAATGAACTAAAATCACTAGGCTAAGAATTTCTATATTCAATGGTACATCAAGAACTAGCAGACATGATGACTAAATGATCTTTGTAAATTCATAGAGGATGGAGACATATTAAATGGATAAAATTGGACAAATCTATTCATGTTCAAAATGGATATTGACAGTTGTTATTTAAATTATAAATAAGTGAGCCTGACTTCAAATCTTGGCTACATTCTAGATCTCATTATTGAAGGGATAATAAATGAGGACTTAGAAAAGAAAGTAATAATCAGATGTATAATCTCTGGATGGAACAAAGAGTGTTATTTGATTTAATCTATGCCCTCTAGATATAACTCTGGGTTCCACATGCCATAGGAATATCTCAAGTTGAAAGCTATACAAAATGTAATTAATATATTATTTTACTGATTTTTTTTATCAGATCATGAAGTCATAGAGTTTTATAGTTAGCTTTTTAAAACCACATGAAATGGAGAGTAGTAGCACATTTGGTAATGCTGAAAATAAGATTAGTGCCTTAGACTACACCCAATATAAATCAGTTTTTGAAAAGAAATAAATTAGATTGAAACAAAGTCTGTATATCCTACTCTGATAATATTGTGAGGTGCTTCTTAATGGATAGCATGTGAGAACACTAGAAGGTAGTTTGGTAGAAAATAAGTTTGGAATGGTCTCTTATACCATATACTACAATAAATCCCAAACTGATAAACAATATAGAAATAAAAATTATAATGTAAAAACTTTAAATATATAGTTTTATTACTTTTTCTATTGTAGCTAAGACCAGAATTTATAACTAGATATGGGATAAATGATATTATAGTCTAAAAAAGGACAAATTTAATTACGCAAAAAATTTTTAAGGTTTTAGATAAATAAAATAAATACAGCTAGAATCAAAAGAAAAGACATGGAGAGGAGAGACTATGAATCAAATATTTTTGACAAAATTGAAATGCACAGGGAATTAAAACTCCTTCAAGGGACTTAGAAATTAACAAGAGAAGTCCTCCAGCTAGATATGAAACATTTTCTGACTGGCCCAATTCCTCTTGTACCGTAGAGATACCTTCCCTGCTTGAAGGGTTCAGCCTATCTCCCCAATATCCTCTGTCTCTAGCCTCGGTGAATAAGCCTGTTTAAGCTGCCCTCCTATATATTCCCTGTCATTCCCATACCTTCCTATATACCACCTCATTCATCCCTTCCCTACACTCAGCTATCTCCTTCATTCCTCCTCCAATCACCTATATCCCTTTTATCCCTCCTCACTACCCAAATTGCCTGAGACCTGCCAGATTACCCACTTCTTTATAACAAAACACATTTTAAAAACTAAGTGTCGGGGCACAGCTGGGTAGCTCAGTGGATTAGGAGTCAGACCTAGAGACGGGAGGTCCTAGGTTCAAATCTGACCTCAGACACTTCCCAGCTGTGTGACCCTGGGCAAGGCATTTGACCCCCATTGCCCACCCTTACCACTCTTCCACCTATAAGCCAAAGCACAGAAGTTAAGGGTTTAAAAAGAACAACTGTCATTCCCTAAAAGATACTTAAACAAAAGATATTAACACATTTCAAAAGAAGATATGTAAACTAACAATAGTCTTATAAAAGAGTATTATATATAGCTAATAGTAATATAAATGCAACTTAAAATAGCTCTGAGATTTCATTATATATTTATAAAATTCTTAAATATAATAAAAGATGGGGAAAGTAAATATTCCTGGGGTTGTAGGAAGATAGACACACTAATTCACTGATGGTGGAATTGTGAATTTGTTTAATCATTTTGGGAAATAAATTAGAATAGCAAGAAGAAATTTAATTAGTTGATACAACAGTCCCATAACCATAACCATTTTGCATTTAGTGACGTAAAGATTTTTACATGAACCAAACTATTCACAGCACTACTGTGTATAATAGCAAGAAGCTTGAGACAAATTATGTACCCAACAATTAGAGGATGCCTGAACAAGTTATGCCATTTAAATATAGTGGAAAATAGCACCATAAGGAACAACGAATGTCAAGAATTTCAGAGGAAAATGAAGATACTTACATGAACGGATATTGGCTAAAGAAATTACATCCGAAAGAACAAAATGCACAATGACTAAATGAAGATAACAATTTAAAGTAAGATAACAAAGCTCAGGTCAATTATAATGGATAATGTTTCCAAAATAATACATAAAATGTATCAAAAGTAGTGGATAAGATGAATCTGATTCTGCATAACTAGTGAGTTAAGGAAAATAAAAGAATATCCTTCTGTTAGAGATTATAACAAATTGTGTTATATAAATGGAATGGAATGTTATTGTATCATAAGACATGGGTGTGCTGGAGCCAGCTTGAACCTGTTCAAGAGAGCCTATTATTAATTTTCAGTGTGAGCATTTATATTTCCAAAATCAGCAAATGCTGCAAGTCTGGCTTCATATTTTTTATTGATTGTCTAGACTTAAGAACATGATGGAGAAAATGATAATGATGCAGATTAAGCTTAAAAGTATGTTGTGCATACTTTCTTTTACATAAAACTAGTTGTTAAACATATGCCAGCACTTTCCTACATAAGGAATGATGAAATTAACAGTTTCTAGGAAACTGGGAAGACTTCTATGAGCTGATACAGAGTATTGTGTATAGAAATAGGAAAAAATATGCAAAGATGAGATTATAGAGAAAGAAAAATCTATGAAAGGCTGTAATTTTGATCAATACATTGGGAAATCACCATTTCAAGAAAAAATGTATAGGAAGGGGTATAGGGGGAAGAATAAACACTATAGAACATCTACTATGTGTATACTATGCTAAGTGCTTTATAAATATTATCTCATTTGATCTGCACCAAAACCCTATGAGGTAGATGTTGTTATTATCCTTACTTTGCACTTTAGAAAACTGAATCTAACAAGTTATGTGATTTGTCCAGGGTCAAGCATCTTATAAGTATCTGAGTTTAGATTTGAACTCATTTTCCTGACACTAAACCCAATGCTTTATTCACCCGGTCACCAGCTGCCTTCATGAAACATCACTTACTTCCTGACTGAGAAGTGATAATCTTAAAATATAGAAGTTCACCTTTTTGGAAAGGGTCAAGATTGAAATTAATCTTGCCAGATGATGCAGATATGAATGGAGGTAGCTTTATTTTGGGGGTTTGCTTTTTAAAACTTGTCACTAGTGGTGGTGAGGAAATAGTGGAAGGGAGAATAATAAAAGGGAAAAAGCCAAAGACATTAACGATATGATATGCCACATTTACTTTAATTTACAAGTGTGTGGTGGGGGTGTTCTGAAGTAAAACTCAGACATAGAACTATACTGCCACAGGGGAATAGTGAACATATACTCTATCATCCTGCTACTAAAAATAAGTATTGTAACATTCTGCCTTAATGTAGTTGGACTGTTATTTATTGTTATTTAGAATGAAAGTTGAGTATTTTTTTTTTAATTAAACCCTTACCTTCCATCTTGAAGTCAATACTGTGTATTGGCTCCAAGGCAGAAGAGTGGTAAGGGTAGGCAATGGGGGTCAAGTGACTTGCCCAGGGTCACACAGCTGGGAAGTGATTGAGGCCAGATTTGAACCTAGGACCTCCCGTCTCTAGGCCTGGCTCTCAATCCACTGAGCTACCCAGCTGCCCCCAAAGATGAGTATTTTTGAAAAAAAAAAAAAAGCTGTGAAGTTCACAAGGTCTAAATTGGACACCATTTATAGTTTTAAATCTTCACATTGCTAAAACAGCTATTTTGTTATTGTTTAGGCATATTTTCAGTTGTAGCTGATACTTCATGACCCTATTTGGGGTTTTCCTGGTAAAGATTCTGAAGTGGTTTGTCATTTCCTTCTGCAGCTCACTTTGTAGACTACGAAACTAGGCAAACAGGGTTAAGTGACTTGTCCAGGGTTACATAACTAGTAAGTGTCTGAGGCCAGACTTGGACTCAAGAAGATGAATCTTCCTGACTCCAGGCCCAACACTCACCACTGAGTTACCTAGCTTCCCTAAGACATCTATGCTGAGTAATAAAACAAAATAAAAATGTTAAAGAGATACATATACACAAGGTTACATGGGTGAATGGTTAAAGAAAAAGGAATGGTATTCAGAAAGAGTAACCAACTAGAAATATCTGATTTTGAAGGTCTTTTTTTCAAGTTTAATTGCAATTATAAATATAATCGATTGTTATTGCTTAACATATATATAAACCCTTTCCTGGAAAAAAAGAAATGAGTTCTCCATCACTGTATCTGTTCAAGTAGACAGTGTATGATCATCTTTCAGGGCTCTATCAAAAGGGATTCTTGCAGTGAGGGGAAACTTGGAAGAGATGACCTAAAAACAACCTTCCAGCTTTAAAATTCTGTGATTTTATTTGAACTTAGCTTTCTCTACCCGTCATAAATGAACAATCTGTGTTACCCTATTTCAAATTCTACCAAATTGCCATAAGCCTCTTTGTATATTCTTCTAATATGCTTCCCAAAATACCCTCCTATTTGGTTCAGTACCTATAAAAGAGAATCAAAGTAGTTCTAAGGTCAAAGTACAGCCACTGTCTACTGGATAGATAAAGTATTTATTAATCACTTCCCATGCACCAAGCACTGGGGATATAGATACAAGCAAGCAAGAACAGCAGGTGCTCTAGCTTTAGTGAGAGAGACTGGCTGTACAACTCCTCCTCTGGGTTCCCAGGGTGCCCCTGAAGGATTGAGCCCCCATTCCAGTATAGTCTCCATCAATTGTTAGCCACTAGTGACTAACATCCAAAATACATTTAAAGAATTAACTTTTAACAAAGACATAACAAGAGGAGAAATACAAACATTTCCTTCTAACATCTTGAAGGAATATTCTCCCCAGTATCACCTTAGTCCCTGGAAAGATGGAGCTCAGACTTAATGAAGTTTTTACAAAGCACTAATCTGACAAAGTTCACACCCAAATCCATTGTTACTGCCAAATGAGTCCCTCTCTCAGTGATGGCTGTGTTAGCTCTCTCTCTTCTCTGGGCTTCAGAGCATCTGATTGCTGCAAAGCTGATCATGGACTCTGTTTCTGGATCTGCTGGTGGCTAGCCCTCCTGGGCTTTCCAAGCTCACAGGTTTGTAGTCATCTCCTTATTCTAAAACAAACAAATAAAAATCAAAGCAAACAATCTGAATTCCAGGGCTATATGTTGCTCTGGGTGGGAAAAGCCAGAAGTTTCTCCCTCACAAAATGTCACTAAATTGAAGAAAGTCAAAATAAGAGAGGGAATGAGGCTAATTAATACCTGATGCATGTCTCCATTGGCCTAGTTCTTACCACATGATCAAGACCTATCAAAGAGATTCTATTTATCTCATAATTGCTAAATTGAAACCAGTTATAGAACATCTGTGCATATTCCAAATGTCTAAGGGTCTTCCATTATATATCACCATGAATCTTCCAGAAGTGAGCTCTCAAGTCTGTTCTACCTAAAGAAATGTGTTAGTAGCACTCTACACATACTCATAAGGACTGTGCCTCCAGTGGTCAGACCCTTGTTCCACATGACATTTCCTGACCTCAAAGAATTTGCATTCAGATGGCCATGAGACCATCTATGAAGGGGTGCTGAGCAGTCAGAAAGGAAGGATGTGGACTCTGGAGAAAGTCTGGGCAAGAGCTAAGTGAAGCAAGGCTTCCTTCATGGTTGTCCTGGGGAAGGAGTAGCCAAATAGAAGAGAAGGTTGATGTTTCCCAGGAAGGTAATAGGTCAGATGAGCAGACACCCTATTTAGTACAGTGCCTGGCACATAGTAGGCATTATGTTTGTTCTTTCCTCTTCTCATTTGATCTTGCCCCATCTTAAGCCATAATGCCACTTCCAGGTCATCTCCCTGCCAGGCTGCCTGAAGCTCCAAGCCTCCCCCTCCATCCAGAAATGAAAACCCCACCCATATGATTCTGGGTTCTGTTTGGTGAGCATTTACATTCCCTCCCTGCAGTTCTCTTAACTTGGACTCTCTTAGGTGAGCTTTCATCCTGTCTTCCCAAGAATCAGGCCTCCCTAGTCTACATCCTGGGCATTGCCACATAATGCTTTCTCTTTTTTTTTGCATGCCCTACTACCAATGCCATTAGCCCACATTTGGGTGCTGTTTTACCTAATTAGAATCACTCCTTGAAGGCAGGGACTATTTGATTTGCTTTTATTTACATCCTCAAATTTATCACACTCTTTGGCACACTTAGTCATTTGGCAGAGTACATAAAATGTTGACCCCGGAGTCAGGAAGACCTGAGTTTTCATATTGCCTCAGCACTAACAATCTATGGGACCCTGGTTAAATCACTTAAGTTCTCACAGACTTAATTTTCTCTTCTGTAATGAGGATAATGATAGTAACTAACTTGCAAGGTTGTTGTGAAGAAGATCAAATAAGATATCATATGAAAAGGTCTATTCAAATCTTAAAATACTATATAATTGCTATTATTACTATTATCTAAGTAGTTTATTGATCTATTTTGGTCAATATCTGACTTTTTGATAACTATTGTTTTATAATATAGTTTGAATTCCTGAAGTACAACTTTATATTCCTTCTTACTTTTAGATTATTTTCCTTAAGATACAGGAATTTTTGTTACACTAAATCAGTTTTATTGTTATTTTGTCTACCTTGAAAAAGCAATTCTTTTAGTTGATAATTACACAGGTCCCTTTTCAAGGTTGGCCTTGCTCAACCTCTTCTGGTGGAAGAGGGGGCTAGATACTGGGTCACTGCCCAGAATTAACTTAAAGTGGAGAGGAGAGGACATGCCTTGGATAGTTTCCCAGTTTCCTTCCACTCTGGCAATAGAATATTTCCTCTATTTTGACTTTGAGCTCCATTTTCCTGCTCCCTTCTTCATCATGTCCACCCAACTGCTGGTTTCTTCCCTTAGAGTAATTGGGCAGAATCAGTGATTGTTTCCTACCTTTCGTGGAATGGAAAAGTAATATTTGTAGGCTTAATCACTACCACTACAGGGTTTATATGAATGTAAGTAGGAATACCCAAGGGCATCCACATTTAGGCATAGCACAAGCCTGAATTCATTTTCACTGATCCCCCAGTTTGAGGAGTGGGGAGAAAATCAAAGTCTTTAAATTCTTTTATATTATTTTATAAGGTTTTCACTTTGCATGATGTTTATTTTCTTGTCCAGAATTTTCAGTTTGAGTTACTCTATAGCTGGAAAGTAATTCCTTGTTCTAAAATTTAAGGGCTGAAATTTGAAGAAAATAACTTCTCTTTCATCTTACTGATGAAGTGAAAATAATTATTGAATTCTTAACAGCCAAGATAATATTACGATGCAAGATGGAAGTTAGAAGGGAAATGATTAGTATTTTTTACTTCAAACCTTGAGGCAGAGAAAGCAGTAGAATAAAAATTGTTTAAGGAAATTAAATCACTAGCAAGGAATGGCACTGTTAATGACAACCAACTTAATTATAATAATTTATAATAGTTTCACTGTGTGATGATTTCTAAGTATCATTCGATAGATCACAACAAGGCTGACCCAGTATGTCTCATCTAAGCCCTTTCTTAGTAACTAATATTAATTTTCAGAACCTCCAAGAATAGGATGTATAATCTGTTATTAGCCAATAAAAATTAGTAAATAATTTTGAATAAGAGAGCATCTGGCTGTCACCAAGTAGAGCATTATTAGATATTATAGCGAGACTAGAATAAATGGTACAATTGGGAATAAAAACTCCTAAATAAATTTTTCATCAAAAAGGTATAGATTTTTAATTTTGTGTACAAACTGATATTTAAAACCTAGCTTTTTTTCCATTTTATTTTTTGCTGTTGAACACTCCCAGGTCTGTGACATTGGCTCCTTCTTTCTACCATGCTCCAAACCACCAGTCTTGCCTTCATAGCTAGAGTCCAATAACAAACCTAGTTGAAGCAAACTGGCAATTGCTTTCTCAGCAGCCTCAGCTACCAAAGATCCAGAAAAAGAAATTCTCCATCAATGACTTCGGTGCTATCAAATGGTCCAGCATCAGAAATGAATACTTTTCTTAAAAAATAGAAATAACATTAAATAAAGTTCATTACAGTCTCCTCTGACATTGTACTCTGGGGACCACTGGACTTCCATCTTATTTGCAGGCGAAACCTCATACACATATTGTCTCTTCCTGTTGAAATATGAGTTCCTTGACACCACAGCCTATCTTAAATTTCTATTGGTATCCCCAGAACTAAGCCCTGTGATTTACACATAGTAAGTACTTTTAAAAATGTATTTTATTCACTTATTCTTTTATTTATTCTGGAGTATTTTTTCTTGAAGAAATGTGTAGTATTTATTAGATGCCCTTTTAATTCAAAATCCTCTGTATTCATAAATTAATGAATTTCTATATAAGGTTTTCTAGTAATTTGACTTAGTAAAAAGTGTGCTGTCAATAGAGCCAAAATTGTGGGTTCAGTCCTGTATGGGCCAGTTAGTATCATTTTGTTTTTGGCCTCCTACTGCACCCTTAATTTCAGCCATCCCCAAAGCATGACTTTGAATGTATATTGTTGATCCTGGATAGATTGGTGGAAATCCATCACCAGTAATGTAAAACTAACTTGAAATTCAAACAATATTGATGATGACTCAGTAACCCCCTTATGTACAAAAGAGATCTACATTTTTTTTCTTTTTTCACAAGAGGAAAAAATTAATTTAGCATTTAAAAGAACAGACTATTTAGAAGTCAAATTTCATTAAAGTCTTCCTACAATTCTTCATCATGGCATTTAGATGATATTGGCTTCTTGAATGGAATACAAACTTTGGAAGATGTTAGCACCTAGAAAGGCTGGAGTTTCTTGTTTATGGAGCAGTAAGGAGGTGGGTGTGACTGGATCAAAGGGAGTAAAGGTGTAAGAAAAGTGGAAATGTGTGTCTATGGGGGATATTAGGGGCCATGTGTACACAGGTTATAAAAGGCTTTGAAGGACAAACAGAGGATTTTATATTTGATCATAAAGGCAATAAGAAGCCACTGGAATTTATTGATTGGGGATGAGGATGCAGGGTGTATGACCTAATCTGACCTGTACTTTTGGGCTTTGTAAAGGAGGATGATTGGAGTGGAGAGAGTCTTAAGGCAGATGGATTGATTCACTTGCAGGCAATTTCAATAGTCCATGCTTGAGGTGATAAAGGCATGATCCAGAGTGGTAGGAATATCAGAGGAGAAAAGGTGGTGTATTCAAGAGATGTTGCAAAGATAAAATCATCAGTCTATGGCAATACATCAGATATTGGGAGGGGAGGGGAGAAATAATGAGGAATCATGGAGGACACATAGTGCAACCTGGGGGACTGGAAGAATGGTGTTGCCTTTAATAGAAATACTATAGCTAGGAAAGGAGGAGATATTAGGAGAAAAGATCATGAGTTCAGTTTTAGACATATTGAGCTTATGTCCACTGGATATTCAGTTTGAGATATTTGACAGACATTTGGAGATGTGAAATTAGAGATTAGCAGAAAAGTTAGGGTAGAATAGTTAGATCTGAGTTATCAGCTAGAGATGGAAAATAAATCCATGGAAGCTGAGGAGATCACCAAGTGAAGTATAGAGGAAGAAGAAAAGAGGACCCAGGACAGAATTCTCCATGTGCCTGTGCTTAGAGAGTACAATTTAGATGAAGTTCCAGCAAAAGAGACTGAGGAGTGATCAGATAGCTAGAAAGAAACCAGGTGATAATTGTGTTCTGAAAACCTAAAGAGAAAAAATTATAAAGGAGGAGAGGATAATGAACAGTGTCAAATGCTACAGAGGGGTAGAGAAGAATGAGGACTGAGAAAATTATAGTGGATTTGGAAATTAAGAGATCATTGTTTAACTTGGAGAGAGCAGTTTTGGTAGAATGTTGAGATAGGAAATCATGGAGTAAATGTTTAAAAAGTAAGAAAGTAGGTTCCGGGTTAAGATGGCGGCAGAGTAAGAAGCAGCTCTTAACCTCTCCTGACCGAAACACACAGAACTCCTCAAGGGGACATAAAAACAAGTCCAGACGAATGGAGGAACCCCACAACAGGGCACAGTGTGGAAGGTACGTGGAATCGAGGCATTTCCATGCTATAAAGGGGTGAAACAGCCCTCACGAAATCGCGGGCTGAGCAACCGCCCCACCCCCACCCCCTCCACACACAACATCTATAGCTCCGAAGCCAGCTAAAAAGAAATAGAGCAAGTTTGGGGCACCCATCGAGTCATTGGCAGCTCCGGGACCTGTTCCTGAGAGCAGCAAGACTTAGGACCCCATTAAGCCAAAAAACGCAGGCGAAATCTGAGCGCCGGAGCAGGACGCAGGGCGCAGAACACAGGCTGAGCAGAGCACAGGCACTGCGGAGGCTTGGGTGGAGGCAGACACAGCCAGGAACTAAAGCCTAAGTGGGGAACCAGTGCAGACGGGTATACAACTGTGGAAGCAGTGCCCTGAGACTTGTAAAGAAACCTCCTGCAGAGGATCAAGCAAGGGGGCCCACCAGGGGGCTTGACCTTGGAAAAAACCAGAACTCAGACCTCAGGAGCCAATAGATCGCGGACAGACACTGAGCGCGAGGATAAATCTGAGAAGCTGCTGGGCTAACGCTGGCTACTCAGTCTCAGGAAGTTCAGAAGAGAAAGAATAACAACAAGAAAAAGAAGTCTTTAACACTCGACAGCTTTTACACAGAGAAAATCCAGACAACCGAGCAAACAGAGGAGGAGAACAAACAAGCATCCGGACCCTCCTCAAATAAGGAAAACTCCTCACAAGCTATGGAAGAGTTCAAAACTGAGATTTTGAGGAAAATGGAAGAGATCTGGCAAGAAAATAACTGTTTAAAAGGTAGAATCATGCAATTGGAAAGTGAGGCTCAGAAATTGAACACCAGAAATGACCAGATTGAAAAGGAATACCAGAAGATTATGTCCGAAAACCAGAAGATTATGGCCGAAAACCAAAAGATTATAGCTGAAAATCAATCCCTAAAGGCTAGAATTGAGCAAGTAGAAACTAATGATCTCTCAAGACAACAAGAACAAATAAAACAAAGCCAAAAGACTGAAAAAATAGAAGGAAACATGAAATATCTCAATGAGAGAGTGACAGACCAAGAAAACCGGTCTAGAAGAGACAATTTGAGAATAATTGGTCTTCCAGAAAAACCAGAAATTAATAGAAACCTGGACTCCATACTAACAGAAATAATTCAGCAAAATTGCCCTGAAGTCCTACAACAAGAGGGCAATATAGACATTGAAAGGATTCATAGAACACCTGCGACATTCGATCAAGAAAGGAAAACACCAAGAAATATCATTGCAAAATTCAAGAGTTTCCAAGCAAAAGAAAAAATCTTACAAGAAGCCAGAAAGAAACAATTCAAATATCAAGGAGCACCAATCAGGATCACACAGGATCTGGCAACCTCAATGCTAAAAGACCGCAAGGCATGGAATACAATATTCAAAAAGGCAAGAGAGCTGGGCCTGCAACCACGGATCAACTACCCATCAAAATTGACTATATATTTCCAGGGGAAAGTATGGGCATTCAACAAAATTGAAGAATTCCAGGTATTTGCACAGAAAAGACCAGGGCTAAATGGAAAGTTTGATACCCAACAACAAAAATCGAGAGAAACCTGAAAAGGTAAATAAGATACAGAGGGGAAAGAAAGAAAACTTATAATTTTTAAATTTGCCTATTTAAGGGCCTCAGTGAGACCTAATTATCTGTATTCCTATGCAGAGAAATGTTATGTTTAATTCTCTGTAGTGAACTCTATTCACTATTATAATATTCACTATTATAGTAATCAGAAGAATAATTAACAGGGTGAGGGTGGAACACTAAATAATCTAAGATGGCATGGGGGATGGGAAAGAGGGGGTGAATAGCAGGGGACACCAAGAGAAACTTGAGTGAATAAGAAAATAGAATATTCTATTACACACAAAGAGGGCATGGGAGGGAGAGGGGACAAATACTATTATAAGAAGGAGAGGAAGAGAGCATAAAGAGGTAATAATCAAACCTTACTCTCAGTGTAATCAACCCGGAGAGGGAAGAGTAGCTATACTATCCATTGGGAAATAAAACTTTTATCTAACCCTTCTGAGAAAGTTAGAAGGGATAAACCAAGGGGAGCAAGGGAGTGGGGAGGACAAAAAAAGGGAGGGGAGAAGGGGAAGGGAATTCATAAGGCCTTTAAAACCAAAAAGGGGGGGGGGAATAAGGTAGGGTGTAGAAAGGGAAGTCAATCAAAGGAGGGGATAAGGGATAGGGTCTTAATAGCAAACCACTGGTTTTAAAGGAAATAGCTTAAGGAGAAGGGGTAGGAATGGGGGAGGATTTGAAAATGTCAGCAAATGCACAACTGATGATTATGACTCTGAATGTGAATGGGATGAACTTGCTCATAAAACGGAAGCAAATAGCAGAGTGGATTAGAAACCAAAATCCCACCATATGTTGTCTACAAGAAACACATATGAGGTGGGTGGACATACACAAGTTTAAGGTTCAGGGTTTGAGC
>NC_058131.1:131682282-131708000 GCF_016433145.1 Gracilinanus agilis | reverse complement strand
CAATTTGGAAATTGGTCTTGATCAAGGACACATGACAAAACTAGTGGAAATGCGCATCGGCCATGGGTGGGTGGGGGTGCGGGGGGGGCGGGTTGAAGGGGAAAGGTGGAGCATGAATCATGTAACCATATTAAAAATGAATATTAATAAATGTTAAAGAAAAAGTAAGAAAGTATAGGCAGCTATTGAAAATGTTCTTTCAAGGAGTTTAGGAACAAAGGACAAGTGACATATAGGTCATAGTGGGAATGGAAGAATGAAATGAGAGTTTTTTGAGGATGGGGTAGTCATGAGCATGTTTATAGATTGTAGGAAAAGACCCAGTTGACAGAGAAAGAATGAGGATAAATGAAGGGGTGGTGATAGAAGGGGAAATCTATTGGAGGAGACAGGCTAGATTGGAGTCACTTGTACTTGGTCTTAGTAAAGATTAAAAGCAATCTCTTCATCTGAGACAGGCTGAAGGAGGAGATAGTAGCAGAAGGTATCTAAGTAGTATGAGATGAAGAAGAAATTATAATGAGTGGAGGAGAGTGGGCTGGACTCCTGTCAGAAAATTAGAAAGCTCCTTTATTTGATCCCAAATTTCTTATGAAAACAACCAGTGTTTCCATCAACAGGACATCTTAAAAGAACTACTAAGTATTGTTCAGATGGAAATGGTGAGGCATGGTTTTTAGTATTCCACTTTGAATATTTTGTACTTATCTTCTATTTATTTTGTTATACTTATTGTACTTATACTATACATCCTTACTCAAGCCCCTTGAGGGCAAGGATTATTGTATTTTGCCTTTTTATTCTCAGAACCTAGAACAGGGGTATTTAGCAAATAGTAGATGCTCAGTAAATACTTGTTGATTGATTGGTTGAATTATGTTTGCAAGGCAAACTTGTTCCTCCTAGTTCCTTGGAACTATGCAGCCTGGATAAGGTGCTTAGATAAATCCAGGTTTCTTCTATGTTATCCCAACCCTGGAAAGCTACAAAATAGGGTATGTAAGAGAGCAATACTTTGTTGAGATGAATTGAATTGTTAACAAGTCTCAACAGATTATTCACAAAAATTAGACTGTTCTTAAAAATAAAAAGGGTGAATACACCCCCAATGAAGATGAAATTAAAGCACCTATTAGGAGTTATTTTGCTCAATAATATGCCAACAAATTTAACAATGTAAGTGAAATGGAAACATTCCTGTAAAATTATAAACTGCTTAGAAAATCAGAGGAGGAAATAGAATAACATATTTTAGAAAAAGAAGTTGAATAAGCCATAAATGAACTTCCTAAGAAAAAGCATCAGGACCAGATGGATTTACAAGTAAATTCTAACAAATATTTAAAGATCAACTAATTCTAATATTGAGTAAATTATTTGAAATAAAAAGTAAAGAAGGAGACTTACCAAATGACCTTTATGAAACAAATACAGTACTGAGACTTCAACCAGGAAGAGCAAAAACAGAGGAAGAAAATTATAGGCCAATTTCATTAACGAATGTGGATGTAAAAATATGAACTAAAATACAAAGTAGAAGACTATGGGTGAAATTAACATAAAATATAATTTATGGTTGGCACATAGACATTAAGATAGGAGGCAGAGGGACAGTGCAGTTTCTAACTTCTGGAATGGGTGGTGTGGAAGGCCCCTTGCTCAGCCCCTGTAGCATGGCCTGATGATGTGCCTGGACAACAGAGTACATGACCCAGACTGTACCATCGGAAGTCGAGTAGGTGTAATGTCGTGGGGGAGATATAAGAGCAGGAATTAGCTCTCTTTGGCTCTGGGCCCTTCCTGAACTCAAACCTGCTCCTTGGCCAGGATTAATTTATCTGGCCCCACCATGTAGTTAGCTGGGCTCCCTAGAAGCAGCTTGTGGAACGGACTAGGGCCATTTGGAATCTAGGATCTGATCAAACAGAAGCAACTTGCCTAGAGACTTTGGATAGTTAGGCTCATAACCTTCTTTCTTTCTTTCTTTTCTTCTTTCTTTCTTTCTCTTTATTAATAAATACTTATGCATTTAGTATAAAGCCTCCAAGATTAATTTATATTTATTACAATTACAACAATATATCACAGAGACTACATATTCTGACCAAACAGTATTTAGAAGAGGAATTCAGGGATACTTTAATGTAAGGAAAACTATCAAGATAATTGATCATATTAAAAACAAAAATCATATGATTATATCAATAGATGCCACAAAAGCCTTTGACAAAACACAATATTCATTCCTACTTAAAACACTGGAAAGTGCAGGTACTAATGGATTTTTTCCTAAAATGATATGAAGCATCTGCCTATATCAACAAATATTAATTGTTTGTTTGTTTAAAATTTTTATTTTCTATCTTAAAATCAGTAGTATATATTGGTTCTAAGGTAGAAGAGCAGTAAGGACTAGGAACTAGGGGTTAAGTGACTTGCCCAGGATCACACAATTAGGAAATGTCTAAGGTCAAATTTGAACCCAGGACCTTCTGCCTCTAGACCTGGCTCTCAATCCCCTGGGCTACCTCATTGCTCCCCAAAAGAAATGACCCTTTTTTAAAAAAATCTTTTTTTTTGTCTTAGTAACAACTCTAAGACAAATGGGCAAGGGCTAAATAGCAGGGTTAAGTGACTTGCCCAGGGTTCACATTGCTAAGAAATGTCTGAGGCCATATTTTTTTTTTTTAACCCTTAACTTCTGCGCATTGGCTCCTAGGTGGAAGAGTGGTAAGGGTGGGCAATGGGGGTCAAGTGACTTGCCCAGGGTCACACAGCTGGGAATTTTCTGAGGCCGGCTTTGAACCTAGGACCTCCCATCTCTAGGCCTGATTCTCAATTCACTGAGCTACCCAGCTGCCCCTCTGAGGCCATATTTCAACACAGGTTTTCTGGACTCTAGGCCTTCCCCTCTACCCACTGAATCACCTTGCTGCCCTAGCAAGTATTATTTGCAATGAAAATAAGCTAGAAGCCTTCTCAATAAGATTAGGAGTGAAACAAAGATGCTCATTACCACCAAATATTATTTAATATAGTATTAGAAATGCTAGCAATAGCAATAAGAAAAAGAAACCAAAGGAATAAGATTGTGCAAAGAGATTTAAAAACTCTCCTTTTATAGTTAATCTGATGGTATATATGGAAAATTCTAGAGATTCAATTAAAAAGTTATTTGAAACCATCAACAATTTTAGCAAAGTAGCAGAATATAAATAAACCTACATAAATCATCAGCATTTTTATACATCATTAACAAATACCTGCAAGAAACAATAAAAAGAAATACCCTATTTAAAATATCCCCAGACCGAATAAAATACTTGGGAGTATACTTGCCAAAATGAACCCACAAAGTACATGAACATAATTAAAAAACACTTTTTCTATAAAGTCAGATAAAAATAATTGGAGAAATATTAATTGTTCATGAGTGGACAGAGCCAAGATAATTAAAATGACAATCCTATCTAAACTAATTTATTTATTCAATATTATCCCAATTAAATTACCAAAAAATTATGTTATTGAGCTATAAAAAATACAAATAAAATTCATTTGGAAGAACAAAAGATTAAGAATATAAAAATAATTAATTTTAATGTAAATGAAGATGGTCTAGCAGTACCATATTTTAAATTGTGTTATGAAGCAGGAATTATCAAAACTATCTGGTACTATCTAAGAAAGAGAAAAGTAGATCAGTGGAACAGAATAGATACACAATAGTAGTAAAAGAAGTAAAGATCCAAATTTTGGGGAAAAGAACTCACTATTTGATGAAAATTGATAGGACAATTGGAAAGCAGTTTGACAGAAAAAGAAATAGAAAATATAGAATAATATCTTACTCTATTTGCCAAGTTAAGGTCAAAATGGATACATGATCTAAAAATAAGGTGAGATATCATAAACAAATTATAAGAACAGGGACATTCTACTTATCAAATGTATGGATAAGAGAGGAATCTGAATAAAGAAGAGACTAAGAACACTGAGGGAGATATAAAATCAATAATTTTGATCATATTAAAGTAAATAGGTTTTGTACAAATAAAACTAGTGTAGCAAGATTAGAAGGAAAGCAGAAAATTGGGAGGAAATTTATAGACAGTTTCTCAGGTAGAAGCCTCATATTTAAAATAAATAATGAACTTTGTCATATTTATAAGAATAAGAGCTATACCCCGATTGATAAATGGACAAAGATGTAAATAGACAGTTTTTGGATGAATATATCAAAGCCATATATAGGTATATGTGGAAAAAAAGGGATGCTAATACTCTCTCAGTGGAGCTGTGAACTGATCCAACCATTTTGGAGAACAATTTGGAATTATGTCCAGAGAGTTCTAAAACTGTGTTTACCCTTGGATTGGGTCTGTTTCCAAAGGAGATCAGGGGAAAAGGAAAAGAACCTATATGTTCCAATATATAGGTGGCAAAAAACTGGAAATTGAGGGGAATCATTTTTTATTATTTATTTCATCATTTTATCATTTTTTATCAAATGGGGAATGGCTGAACAGATTGTGGTATATAATTATAATGAAATACTACTGTGCTGTAAGAAACAAGGAACAGGTTAATTATTTTTAAAGTTCGAAAGCCTTACATGAAATAATACAGTTAAATGAGAACCAAGAAAGTACTATATACAACTACAGAGTTGATATATGAAGAATGACTTGTGAATGTTCACCTCCAGAAAAAGAGCTAATAAATAGAATCTCAAAAGACATAATTATATATTTCCAGTCATTCCTCTCTATATCACAGTTCACTTATTGAGGCACTGTAGCATGGTTTTAAAAAAAATACATATCTAGTTCTTTACTGAGGAGTTTTCACTATATCAAGGGATTTTGTTAAAATTACGTAGGCTTAGGAGTGTAGAAAGTGTTTAAGAGCATACGAAGTGTTTATTATAGTGTGGAAAAGGCTTATAAGAGAGTGGGCAGGGTTTATAAAGCCTTTATATATATATATATATATATATATATATATATGTACATATGTATACATATATATATATAATAAAAATAAACATAATGTGGCTACTTTGCAGATTTTCACCTATTGTGGGGGTCTCTAGAATGTAACTCCTGCAATAGGTCAGGGATCACTGTATACATTATATATATAATCTTTTTGTTGGGTGATGCCTTCTGTGGTATGGAGAGGGGAAGGAGAGGTTTAGATAATGGGAAAAAACTCTATTAAAAAAAATAAAAAGAATTAGTCTGTTCTTTCATGAATACTCATAGCCCCAAACCCTCTTACCCATGAATTCTCCCAGGCCCTTTTGATATTTGAATTGGAGTGAATAAATTTCTTTCAACTCCCATAATGCTCATAGTCTCTAGTGCCAGAGCAATGCTGAGTATCCTGAAGATTCACTAAACTCCATTGAAGGATGAAGTGGAATGGTGACCTTTGTCTTTCTTTCTTGTAAGTATACCCAAATCATTGCCCTAACCTTATTCCTCTTATAATAGCTTTTAAGGCAAACTCAGTGTCTTTTTAGTTTGAGGACAGGGCATCTTGGCAGATAATACTTTTTAACTTACCCCCACATTTTTCTTCTTGAAAACAGAAATGTATATTTATTGTGCACACAGAATTAAAATATACATGGATTACTCTGGGGAAATTTTAGCTCAAAGACAAATATGCCAATCTACCAGATATTTACTTTGCATGGAAACTTTAATAAGTTCTAAGAACACCTCATACAGCACAATCCCACAGAGAAGGCATGAACAAAGAAGGAGATGGATGGGATAATATCTTTTTTAAATTCTTGAAATTCAGGGGTTTTTGAAATTCCTAGCTAGGATGAAGGAGGGGAGAGAAGAAAAGAGGAAGAAGGGAAAGAGAGATGAAAGATAAAGAAAAGTACAGAGAGCCAGAAAGAGACCAAAAGACAGAGAGAGATAGAGATGGAGACAAAAACAGCAGAGACAGAGACAGAAAGGGGAGACAGAAAGAGAGATAAAGACAGAGATGCACAGAGAGAAAGAGAGAGACTTTAGACCTAGGATCCCAGTGTCTAGACTCAGAGGGAAGAGAATCCTAGGGAAGAGAGGCACTGGGGATCAGGACATAGAGAGAAAGGTAGAAACCTTCTGGGAAGCAATTTGAGATTATTAAAAGAATAAATTCTGGAGCACTTCCTAAATTTTGGTTTCCTAAGCTTTGGCATATCTCAGTTCTGTAGTGTCTGCTCAATCTATGTAATATTTTCTTAGCCCTTTGGATATTTTCACCCCACAGTTATTCCTTTAACAGAACTTGGTCTGGTCTTTTCATTATGCCTATTTTCTATAATCTTCCCTTTTTGTTTTGTACTTTGTTTTCTCTGCTCTACGTGAAGATACTCTCCCTCATCCATGGAATTTCTGGCATAATCCAGCCTTAGGGGAAGTCCAACAGCCTCCAAGACCTTAAACCTGGGATACCCCTTTTTATCACATTTCCCCCACCCATCCACTTCTGCCACCTCTTCAGGCCTCTGAACTCTCCTTTTCCTGCTTGTTAGGATCTCCAATCCTGTTTCCTCACTGCTGTAAGGATGAAGGGTAAAGGAAAAGAATTTGGGGGGACAGAATGTTGCATGAGAGGAGCATGAGATAAGAAGGCAGTTGAGGACAGCAGGGAATTCTGGGAAGGATTCCTGAGGAACTGATTTTTGGTTTTGGGGAGCTCTAGGAAAGTAGAAGCAGCGAGAGAGCTCTGATCCAACCGAAGGTGAACCTGTGGATTTCCCCAACTGGAGTGGAAGCCAGAAACCCTGTTCTCTGTCAGCAGACATATTCCCAGGACCAAGACTAAATCATCCTGTCCACTGGGGATTTATCTGGGTGCAGATCCCCCAAACCTCTCATCCTGTCCCTTGCCTTACAGAGAGACCCTATTCAACAGAATTATAATCATAGCTTTTAGACTAGATATAGAGATAGAGGGAAGGGAAGGAGAAACTTTGGATAGGAGACTGAATTGGCTTTTCAAAGTGACATACCTTGGGTTAAACATTTAAGGCGACCTATTTCCTCTGACCACCACCCTTATTAATCACCCTGATATTCTTAATAAACACTTTAAACAGCCAGATAGCATTCCATGATTATTGAGAAACAAGAAGGGAAGGCGGGGTACCACAGCTTTTGCCTGGCTGAATCTATCTTTGAACCAGACCCCGCCATGGTGCCAACAACCAGTCAAGGGGGAGTCTGCTTGTGTGAACCCTGATTCTGGGCAAGATCGAACTGGGTCATCCCATACTTCATCTTGTGTGGAAACTTTCCCTCTAAACTTTGAGGGCTGGCACACTTTCCTCGGTCATCCACCATCCAAGTGAACCCCCTTCAAGTTACCCTAGTATTAGTGGCTCCATAAGAGAGATGAGATAGAGTTACCACACTGACCCATCTCTCTTTCTCACCTGGTCCCTTTTCATCTGGGCCACTAATACACTGCTGTCTGAATCCATCATTCTGTTTTCACTTTTGTCTCCTTTTTTTTATGTTTAATTAATTAATTGATTAAGAATACTTTCCCATAATTACACAAATCACGTTCTTTGAAACACAAAGGAACCACAGCAATAGTTTTTTGTGAATCTGCTGAACCCAACTTCAGATATAACAGTGTCCCAGAAGAGCCAGCCAGATGAAGAATCTGATTAGAATTGTACAGCTACTTCTGCCTATTCTGGCCTAGATAGGATAACGCTAAATTGACTGCCAATTACATTGTACTATAACATACAATTCTCCTTTCCCTCAAATATCCAAAGGATATAATCACTAAGCCCTAAGATAGAGATGACACCAAATCTAGGTAAATTTGAAGATTTAATGTTAACAGGCTTAGGAGGGGAAGCTGGGTAAGGATTGGGAAGAAGGAAACAGGAAGTCCTTAAAAAACTAAGCTAATGATGATAATGATGGTATTTGAATTGACGATGGTCAGGCTTTTCAGTTGCCAGTTGCCAATTGCCAAATGCCAGCCTGGCTGGGCCAGACTGGTTTTAACCTAAATCAGGTTGCTTTGCTGTTAGATTGTTGTTGCTTCTTTTTAGTGATTAAATCAGGATCAAGTTATTCAATATAAGGGTAACACAGGATGTGGGACTGTGAAATTGGTTGGTGCAGGTTGCTAGTAACTCAAATTGGCCTATGGCCTACTCTCACCACAACCATCCACTTCCCCAAAACCCAATCTCCAGATTGAGATGAGATCTCCCAGTTCAAATCCTTCCTCAACTGTCCTGGCACATGCCACCTCCTGCCAGGCTCAGTTCATTCTATGTTCTAATCATCATCTTGCTTTCCATATTGCTGTGCAAATTACCATTACAATGTGCATAGCATTCTTTCTCATAAATCTCTCAGAATTGTCCTGGATCATTGCATTGCTGCTAGTAGAGAAGTCTATTATATTTGATTGTACCACAGTGTATCTGTCTCTGTGTAAAATGTTCTCCTGGTTCTGCTCCTTTCACTCTGCATTAGTTCCTGGAGGTCTTTCCAGTTCACATGGAATTCCTCCAGTTCATCATTCCTTCGAGCACAATAGTATTCCATCACCAACATATACCACAATTTGTTCAGCCATTCCCCAATCGAAGCGTATCCCCTCATTTTCCAATTTTTTGCCACCACAAAGAGCACAGCTATAAATATTTTTGTACAAGTATTTTTCCTTATTATCTCTTTGGGGTTTAAAACCAGCAGTGGTATAGCTGGGTCAAAGGGCAGGCAGTCTTAACGCCTTTTGGACATTCACTTTCCTCTCCCTAAATGACACTCCACTCACAGCTCAACAATATGTTGTTCTCTAAACTTTAATTCCTTGTTCCTTTGTCTTTTTTTATTTTCTCCTCTGCTAATTCCTAGTTTTTGGTTACCTTCAAGATCTGCCTTTTCCATTCCTCAGTAACTTCTGATGTTACTATAGAAAGTTTCAAAGCCCTATAGACTGAGTCCCTTACAAATTTATCCTTTATTTCTATTGAGCCTCATTGCTGCACATTGGCTGTTTACAGTAAATGTTTCATTCGTAATTCCCCTTAATCTATCCAACTCAACCTCATCTATGTTCTGCAACAGCATATGGGTCCTTTCAAATTTAGTGAGAAGTCAGAGGGCATCCATGTTGAATTCCCTCCTCTCTGTTCTTCTACATCTCACACTCTCAGCCCTTTCTCTATTCTTCATTTTCAGAGGATGAAGTGAGCTCTCCTCCTTGACAAGGCTACTGTTCTTTAGTACCCATAATCTCATCCCCTTCTATTTCCTCCAGTATCTGATTCCATAAATCATTTCCAGTCTTCCCATCTTAAATGCCCCCCCCTTTGCTAGTTCTCTCTCATCCTAAGAAAAGATACTGCTATAATTGCCTAATAAAACATTTCATTGACCTTGCCACCCACTCAAGCTCCCATATATCTCCTCTCTGGTCATAGCTAGCTTCTGGAAAGAATAATCTAAATTTACTGTCTTTTTATTATCACCACCCACTCACTCATCATCCTCCAGGAATTTGGCTTCCTTCCCCATCACTATAATAAAGTTGCTTCCTCCAGGGTCAACTATGACCTCTTTATTGCCATATTCAATGTCCTTTGACACTACTGAGTACCCTTCTTTTCTTGATATTCTTTCCTTTCTCAGCTTTTCTGACACTGCTCTCTCTTCTCTCCTTCTGTCTCTTTACTCTTTTTCTGTATCCTTTGTTGGTTAATCTTAAGACTAATTATCTGAGGGCATGGATTTGATTCAGCAAAGGTTTGAGTTCATTTTATTTTATAGTAAAGAAATTTAATTCTCTGAAATTTGCTGCCACATTTTGTGGTTCCACTTTTAGCTATCTATAATATTTTCAAATTTAGAAGATTCTTAGCATTTAAGTTAAGGATGCCAATTAGGAAGTTATTGAAATAGTCCAGGTAAGAGGTAATGAATGAAAGCTAGGAGCATAGGGCCACAACCAGTAGGCAATGGGACACACAGTCGCTCAGGGTCACCCAGCTGGGAAGTATCTGAGCCCGGACTTGAACCTAGGACCTTTCATCTCTAGGCCTGGCTCTCAATCCACTGAGCTAGCCCAGTTGCCCCTACTTTAGGTTGCAGTTTCTTTAGCAGATGCAGTTTTTACAGGGTGGGGTTGCTAGCCCCATGCTCAACCCTCCTCCTTTTTCATCCGGGCTAGGGACCGTCCTTGGCCCAGGAGTGGTAAGGGTGGGCAGTAGGGGTCAAGTGACTTGCCCAAGGTCACACAGCTGGAAGTGTCCGAGGCCGGACTTGAACCTAGGACCTCCAGTCTCTAGGCTTGGCTCTCAATCCACTGAGCCACTCAGCTGCCCCAAAGCTTAAGTTTAGATGGTGGTTATTAAATGGAAAGAAGCAGAAGGACTGGATCAATCAAAATAGGAAAGTAAGAAAGTCAAAATTATTTGAGGGGAAAGATGATAATGTCAAGATCTAACAATCACAGCTAAATGAAAGTAGAATGAGCCATTTTAGGTATTAATGGATTCCCCTTTGTTGGCGTCCTTTAAGCAGAAGCATTATGAACAATTGCCAGTTATGATAGTAATTCCTTTTAGAGCAGTGGTTCCCAAACTTTTTTAGCCTACTGCCCCCTTTCCAGAAAAAATATTACTTAGCCCCCTGGTAATTAATTTTTTTTAAATTTTAATAGCAATTAATAGAAAACATAAATGCACCTGTGGCCATCACGATCCTCCTGGATTGCTGCAGCACCCACCAGGGGATGGTAGCGTCCACTTTGGGAATCACTGTTTTAGAGGATGAATGGGACTAAGATTCCTTCCAAATCTGAAATTCTGTGATTTTTGTTTGTATTATAAAAAAATAGCTTTTTGTTTTAGTTTAAATTTTATTATTTATTTGAACATTCTTTAAAAAATATTTTGAGTTCCAAATTCTCTTCCTCCCCTTGAGCCCTTCTCCTACACATTGAAAGCAAACAATATCACATCAATGATAGATGGGAAATTAGACAAAGCATTTCCATATTAGCCATGGTGCAAAAAAAAAATTAAGAAAAAGTAAGTGAAAAATAATACTTTAGTTTGTACTCAGCTCTTCAGTTTTCTTCCTGGAGGGAAATAGCATTTTTCATCATGAGTCCTATGGAATTGTCTTGGGTCATTGCATTGATCAGAGTAGTTAAGTCATTCATAGTTGATCATCAGAGAATGAAAGTCTTTACAAAATAATAACAGCTACACCAAAGCACTTTCTGCATGTTATCTCAGTTAATCCTTCCCAAAGCCATGGAAGGTCAGGATCCTATTCTTATAAATATTTTACATACTGAGGAAACTGAGAAAGAGAGTGTCATGTTGGTGAAATGATGGCACACATGCTGGAGGGGGCTGTTCCCTTCTCCCTCTTTATCAAAGCCTGAGGACATTTCTCACTTCACCTGCCCCTCTGCCTACCAGTCCAATGGGAGCACTTCCTCCTTCCCCATCTGGGATAAAGTGGGGGAAGGGCTCATATGCACTGTGAGGGTTGCAGTTTGGGCACTCGGTCTCTAAAAGGTTCACCATCAGTGACTTGCACAGGTTCACACAACTGGTAAATGGTTGAGGTTAGATTTGAACTACAGTTTCCTAAATCCAAATCCAGCTATTCTCTTCATTACAGTGGGGCCTCATTTTACATAAAATTAACATGCATGAATTCAGGTATACCTGATTGGCAACTTTAAAAATGCAGGAAAAATACATAAAATATTTTATTATGCACTAAATCTGTATCACTTTTCCAAGCAGCATAAAGTTTCACAGCAGTTCATCCATTTATACTCCTTCTTCCCCTGAAAAGTGTTACTAAGTAATTTTATTGTTTTATGCCAAATGTTAATTCCGAATCAGTCTTTGTCTGGAGCTCTCACTTGTACAAGTCATGCATTCTGCAAAGTGCAGTCAGCAGAACTAGGAGAACATTGTACACAGCAATAATGTACAATTATCCAAGACAACTTCAAGGGACTCATGATGAAAGAGGCTATCTACCACCCTAGACGGAACTCATGGTATCTGAATGAATATTGAAGTGTACCATTCTTCCCTTTATTTCTTTCATGAGTTTTTCTCTAGTATAGATGATAGGTGTCTTTTCATGATGAACATGGAAATATGTATGGCATAATAGCACACTTGTTTCATGTTACCTGCCATCTTAGGGAAAGGGAAAGGCTGGGAGAGAGGAAGAGAATATGGATCAAAAAATGTCAGAAAATAATTATTAATATTTTATCTACACGTAATCTAAAATTTTAAAAAGGGAGCTGTTCATCTGCTTGGGGTCTTTAACATGAATGAATGCAAACCATTGATAGGTAGCATGCTCCTGCTAATAAATGTTATCTGGTTCAAATAAAAAATAAAAAACAAAACAAATCATGTCCACGTCAGAATACTTCTCTTTGTTTCATTAATGTCGTTTAATTATTAATAATGGTCCCAAAGTACAAGGTAGTAATACTGATTGTTCTGATAAGCTTAACAAAAGTCATAAGTGACAAGATATGTTTGTATGAGAAATATTTATTAAATAATAGGAGTTTCTATTATGCATGATTTTCAACTTATGGAAAGGTTTTTTGGAACACATTGGTTGAATAAAACAAGGTTCTACTATATATTGCTTAGCTTCTCAATCTTACAAGTGATCTGGTGATCTTCTAAATTATTTCCTTTTTCCTGGTTTATGCCTAAAATATAATAGAAATCAGCATCTAGGTGACAGGAAGAATAGAATATTAATCTGACCTCAGACTTATTAGCTGTTTGACTCTGGATAAATCACTTAATCTCTATCTTCCTCAGTTTTTCATCTGTAAAATGAGCATAATAATAACATCTACCTCAAAAGGTTGTTATGAAGCTAAAAGAAAAAATATTTAAGAACTTTGAAAATCTTTAAATGCCTTAGATATGCTGAGTACTTATTATTATTATTATTTATTATGATTATTAACCAATCTGTCTTTATCTCTTCTGTACTTGTATTCTTCTTGGCGTTATTGCTATAAACACTTTATCTTTTGCCTTTCCAAATAGTAAGCAAAGATTATCTTCTTGTTCTTCTTATCTTCCTTCCTTAGCATCCAGTAAAATGCTTTGATACATAGTTTGTATTTGGAAAATGCCTATTGAATGTTTGCTGAATGAAGATAGAGATGACTCATCAGAAAATCTCTTGATTCTGAACTCAGAGTTGCAGGGCTCAAATCCAGGTTTTATGAATTCTCTCTTTGAGCATTTCTAGGCCTCCATATCCTTACTTATGAAATGGAAATGTTGGATCTTGCAACTCTGTGAGTCCATGAAGGGAAATGAGCTTGGTTTTTAACTTGGGTTTGAAGTATCAATAGGTCATCTGGATAAAGTCCAATAGCCAGCATTTAGCTCTGTCCTTTTTTTAGAGGTTGTGGTTGAGAGCATCTGCCTTTGCATCCAGCTACTATCATTCAGGTCCACATAGGTGGAAAAAAAATTATATATATATAATTGCTCCTGACTCTTTAAGGTTGTCATTAGTAACAATGACGAGGGGCTTTGGGATAGAGAAGAGACTATGCATATATATTGCCTCTCTTCCAATTGCCAAATTATCATTTTAATGTCCACAATATCTCTCACATCCATTCCATTCTCTTGCTACTTCTCATCCTTCTTCAGGCCTTAATTATTTCTTGGATTATTCCAACAGACTCTTAATTCTTTTGTCTGCCCCAAGTCTCTCCCCCATTCAGTCCTTTTATGATATAAAAACTGCTGCTGGGCACAGAGACCTATTGCTTGCCCTCCCCTTCTCCATTAATGGGATCCCCTAAACCTATGCAATTGAAGACTGGGTTCAATTCTAGGGGAACCTAGCCTATAAAGTGAGAGGTTAACTATTGAACTCTCTTTGGCCCTTTTAAAATCCTACCCCAGATACCAAGGGAAAATTCCTTAAACTTAAGTTTGGCTCATGTCTAGAATCTCCTCAAAAGATAGAATAGAAAAGTACTCTGTGTACAATATTAACCAAATATGGGAGAACTATTTCTTCCCTACAAAAAAAAAGAACTGCTAAATGCAAAAGACAATCATACATTGACATAAAAACTTAATCAAACATCAATAATAGTACAGGGAGCTGTCAGGCTCCCCCACCACACACAAACACACACACACACACACACACACACACACACACACACACACACACACACACATACACACACTCATGCTCACATTCAATAAACTTGTCATTCCTTATTAATTTCAGGATCAAATATAAAATTCTCTGTTTGGCTCATAAAGGCTTTCACAACCTGGCCCCATGTACTCTGAGATATAGGGAGAATGGCCTGCTTGTAATTTCTTGAACAAGACACTTCATCCCTTAACCCTAAGAATTTACACTGGCAGACTCATTCTAATACTCTCCTTCTTCATCTCCTACTTCTGAATTTTCTGGCTTGCAACCTGGGTGCCAGCCTAGCTAATAGCTTTGACTCCTTACTGTCTCTTAACTTCCTTATCTAATCTATCACCAAAGCTTGTTAATTTTACCTTTACAATATCTTTCAAATATTCCCCTTCCCTCCAACATTGCCACCACTCTGGTGTAGGTCTTTATCACCTCATCTCTTATATTGCTACCTGCCTTAATTCTTTCTCCATTCCAACGCTTCCTCCCATCCAAAGTAATATATATATATATATATATATATATATATATATATATATATACACATATATATAGTCATTTGAAGTGTAAGATTGCTCGATGGTGCAGTGACTAGAACACTAAGTCTAGTGACTAGAACACTAAGTCTATATATATATATATATATATATATATATATATATACATATATACATATATATGTATATTGTGTATAATTATATATATACCTGATATTTCCTCATTAGACTATGTTCTTTGAGAGCAGAGGCTGTTTTCATCTTTTTCATTATAATCCCAGTCTAGCACAGTGCCATACACATAGTAGGCATTTACAAAATGCTTGTGGATTGATATTCAAAGTACTTTGTAACCTCTTCCTCTTCATCTCTAGTCTTCTACTTATAGCCTGTCACATATTACTCTGTATTACAGAATTATTGTCCTCCTCACTGTTCCTTGAACAAAGTCTACCTCTCCCTATGACAGGCATTTTCACTGACTTGTCTATGCATTGAATATTCTCTTTCATCTCCTACCTCCTGGTTTCCTAGGCTTCTTTCACATCCCAGCTACATTCCCACCTTCTACAGAAAGGCTTTTTGGATCCTTCTTAACTCTAGTGCCTTCCCTTTGTTGATTATTTCCAACTTATCCTGTCAACAACTTCTCTGTACATTTTTTGGGGGGGGTATTGTCTGTCTCATTAGAGTGTGAGTTGCTTGTGGGCAAGGACTAGTTTATCTTTCTTTGTATTCCCCAGTGCTTCACACAGTTCCTGGAGCAAAGAAAGCATTTAATAAACATTTATTGACTGACTGATTGCCTGTTTGCTTTTAACTTTGCTGGAATTCTCTGGTCTCTGTTCAGTTTTTAAAATAATTCCACCAAGGCTAGTTTTAATGATCTTCTTTTCTAGATCCTGTATAAAGATAAAAGGATTCCTCTGATATTACAGCCTAAGCTTATTAAATAATCAATAAACAAAACTATTTTGCAAACTTTAGAGCACTATATATGTGTGCCGGCTTATGTATGTGTATAAATAATGATATGTATATACTGTTATGTAGAGATGGAAAGCATGGAATCCCTGCAAAATTTATCTGCTTCTCCAAATTATCTATTATTATCATCATAACAATACATATGCATAAATATATATGTGTATATATGCATATATATCCTATTAATCATTTATTAGATGTAGGGTCCCAAACCAAGGCTTACCTCCTTTGAAATCTGTTAAATTGATCATATCTTATCTACCCTCCATAATATGACCATCTTGCTACCTGCCATGTAATGGTCCTTATATCTTCTCCTTTTAACCTCTTACTTTGGACATAGTAATAAAGGTACTATTGTTTCTGGAAAGGATATGTCAGTTGACTTTATAGTGAATTAACTTGGTTTATTTGCAAAAATGCCATTGCCCAAAATACCCCTTCACTCCCACTGCCCATATGGGCACGGACTATACTGTATTCTATTTTTCTCATCTATATTCAGTGCTTGGCACAAAACCTGACATGTAGTAAATGCTTAATAAGTGCTTTTTCACTTATTAATTCACTGATTGATTCTTAGAACAAGGCTGTAGCAGATGACATTTGTAATAAAATTAATTTTTGGTCTTTGTTTTATCAATTAATGCCAAATTGGAAGTGGGATATAGATAGGAGAGAAGTTAATAGGATAGATAAGTAACAAAGCCCAAAACTTCCAAGGTTTTTCTTTAACAATCAATAGTAAAATAGTCAAGAGCCTGAGAGAGTATGTGTCATCTGCCAATGTCATGTAATTTAGCTCTGTACTATATCTGCTCTATAGATAGATAGATATCTGCTATATCTGCAATATAAACCAAGTCCTAGAATAATGAAACATTCTCCCAAGTAGAATATAAACTCATTGAAGGCAAAGATTGTGTCAGCCTTGTATTTGTATCAATAAAAACTGAACACAGACCAGAGAATTCCAGCAAAAGTGTCTATCTTTTTGGCCAGCACTCAACATTATTAATTGCTTTGTGACAACATTGTATTCTGTTTTTATTTAAACCTTTATGAAAGAATGCAGGCACAACCTACAGCCTCCTCTTCTGCCAAAAGTTTCTTTGCCATAAGATCAACAGAAAAATCAGCATTCATAGGGTTGGTTTGATGTGCAAATCTCAAACAGAAGCTAGAAAAAAAAATGGTCAAAGAGATCACAAGTTCTCTCAGACCTGCTTGAAAAGGACCTCCTCTTTTTCCTTCTCACCACTATGATTGCGACAAATCATGTGTATGGACAAATTTTTCCATACCATCCTTGTCAACCTGTTTAAATGAAATGTTACCTTCATCCTTCCAAGAATCTTTCTACCTCTTCACCCTTCCGTGCAAAGGAAAGGATTCATTTTTTGATCTAACCTGCTGCTCAGGGCTGGACCTAGACATGATTGAAAAGTATCACAGCTGGGGCTCAGGTAATGGGGAGATGATCTGATTGTGTCAGGCAAAGGCTAGGTATCTGAATTTGGGAATAAGACCAATGATCTACTTTCTACTGACTCATGTGAGAATTTGAGTACAAAGGAAGGTTTAACACCAGAAGTCAATGGGGGAAAGGATAAGTAATATATGACCATCATTAGTGAAAGATCCAAATTGAGTTCAAGATTCAAGATACACAGTTATCAAAGCAGCATGATACAGAGAAAAGAATGCTGTATTTGCAGAGAACATAGGTTTAAATCTTATTCTATGCACTTGTGAGCAGACTATAATCTCTCCGAGCCTCTGTTTCATCAACTATAAAATGAGAGGGTTGGTCTAAGTGATCCCAAAGGTTCCTTTCTTCTCAAAACCTATGATTTTGTGGAGATATATTTCTTGAGACAGCTAGGTTGCATTTGCTATGTGTCAGGCAGAGTGTTAGGCTTGAAGTCAAGAGGACCAGAGCTCAAATTCAGCCCTAGTCACCCACCAGCTACATGACTCTAGATAAGCCACCCAGTTGCTAATTGCCTTGGATTCTCATCTGTAAAATGGGGACAATAGTACCTACTTGTAAGGTTGTTGTGAGGATCAAATGAGTTGATTTGCAAAGTGCTTAGTACAGTGTTTGGAACACAACAGATAAAATATAAATATTTACTTCCTTCCTTTCCCTTTTCTGATATGGCAGGGCAGGAATTCAAGATAGATCCAAACAGTAGGTAACAAGCAAGAGACCTAGGAAGCCAGGAAGCACAAGGAAGATCAAATAACATTTCTTTCTACTCATAGGGAGACTAGAGCTCAGGGGTAAAATATTAAATATCTGAGAATTAATGACAAAATCTGAGAGTTACTAAGACACCAGGCAGAGATTCAATCTTTTATAGAAAAGACTCATAGAATGTTAGAAGTTGGAAAACACCTTGAGGATGCTCTAAATTAGCTCTTGATTTTATAGATGAAGGAACTGAGGCCCAAAGAAATTAACTTACCCCCTCAACCCAAGATTATATAGCTAAAAAGGGGCAAAATCAAGTTTGGAACTTCTGCCTGCTAAGCCCAGAGATCCCTTCTCTGTCTCCCAGGAAAGAGATTTGGTTAAAAGGGGAAAAGGCAGGAGCCTAACTATTGGGTTATCAATGTCGGAGTAAGAAGAAAGTCAAAGCAAAAAATAATAAACCATTGATGCACTAAACTAAGATTCCTCAAGTAGATTCCCAGGGCAGAGTTTGACCCAAAACAAAAGATTAAATGACCACCACTAGAAGGATTAGAAGATCTCAGCCACAGGGATCCAGGCATATCTTATTTGCACATAACTGTTTGCTGGGTTGTCTGCCCCATTCAACTGTGAGCTCCCTGAGAACTGGGATTGTTTTTTGTCTTTCTTTCTATTCCCGGTTATGAACATAGTATCTGGCACATAGAAGGCACTTGGATGTTCAGTCACTTATTTCAGTTGTGTCTCATTTCATAATCCCATTAGGTGTTTTTTAAAAATTACTTATTTATTTATATTCTTTTCCTTTTAAATTTTGAGTTCCAAATTTGCTTCCTCCCTCCCACTTTTCTCCTATTCATTGAGAAGGCAAGCAAAATGATATCAGTTATTTATATATGCACATTAATGCATAATATTTCCATATTAACCATATCACAAAAAAAGCAAAAAAAAAAAAAAAGAGAGAGAGACAGAGAGAAAACAATAATTCAATTTGTACTATGAGTCCATCAGTTCTCTCTCTGTAGGGTGGATAGCATTTTTTCATCATGAGTCATTTGGGATATCTCAGATCATTATATTGATCAAAGTAATCAAGTCTTTCATAGTTGCTGTTACTATGTGTGAGGATGATCTCCTGGTTCTTCTCACTTCACTTTGGATCAATTCACATAGGTTTTGCCATTTTTTTTCTTATCATTTCTCATAGCAAAATAGTATTCCATCACAATTATGTGTCACAAACTGTTCAGCTTGTTCAGCTATTCTCTAAATAATGAGCATCTCCTCAATTTCCAATTCTTTGCTACAACAAGAATATTTGCTATATATGTGTTTGTAATGCATATCTTTTACCTTTTTCTTTGATCTCTTTGGTATACAAACCTAGTAATGGTTTTTCTGGTCCCTTCAACGTGTTCCAAATTGTTCTTCAGAATGGTTAGATCAGTTTACAACTCCATTTATAGTTTATTAGTGTATGTATTTTTCCTAATCCCTTCAATATTTTTCATTTCTAATGTGTATGAGGTGATACCTGAGAGTTGTTTTAATTTGCATTTTTCTAATCAATAGTGATTTAGAACATTTTTCATATGACTATAAGAAGCTCTGATTTCTTCTTTTGAAAACTGACCATTTATCAGCTGAGAAATGGCTCTTTTTTTATATAAAATTGACTCAGTTGCTTATATATTTGAGAAATAAGGCCTTTATCAGAGACTTTTACTTTTTTTTACATTACTCCATTGTCAATGATATCTTTTAGCAAAATATAGTTTCCATAATAATCTCTTAAAATTAGGTCTATTTTTGTTTTTGGCTTGTCTGAGATCATGATTGCCATCTCTGGCATTTTTTACTTTAGCTTAATAGATTCTGCTCAAGCCTTTTACTCTATTTTTTAATTTAATTTTGTTTTTTACAATTACTTGTGGAAACAATTTTTGACAATTGATTTCTGACATTTTGGGATTAATAATCTCTCCCTCTCTCCTACCAACCCCCTCCCCAACATGGCAAATAGTCAGACACAGGTTATATCAGTGTTTTCATACAATATATGTTTCCATATTCCCCATGTCCTGACTGAAGACTATATCATATATACAGTAAAAAATTCATGAAGGAAATAAAATGAAGGATAGCATATTTTGATTTACAATCAGATTCTAACATTCCTTCTTTAGCTATAGGTAGTGTTTTCCTGTTTGTTTGTTTTATCATGAGTCCCTTGGTGTTATCTTGGAACCTTGCTTTGCTGATAGTATTTTAGTCCTTCACATACATATTTCTATTACCATATACATTGTTCTCTTGGTTCTGCTCACTTCACTTTGTATCTATATCATGTAAGTCTTCCCAAGTTTTTCTAAACTCATCTTGTTTGTCATTTTTTTTACAAACAAGAGTTTTCCATTATGACCATATTACATCTTGTTCAGCCTTTCCCCAATTGATGGACACTCTCTTCAATTTCCAATTCTTTGCCACTACAAAAAAAAAATTTAAATATTTTATACAAATAAGTCCTTTTCCTCTATCTCTGATCTTTTTGGGATATAGACCTAGTAGTGGTATCAGACCTTTACTTTAGCTCTGTGTGTGTCATTTTGTTTCAAGTGTGTATCTTATAAATGCCATATTGTTAGAGTCTGGATTTTAAACCATTTTGCTACTATCTGCTTCCATTTTATATGTGAGTTCATCTGTTTCACATTCATAGTTATGATTACTATGTATTTTCCTGTTTTCTTCTTTTTTATCATAATCCTCCTCAAAAGTCTGACCACTGCCTCCTTTAATCTACCCAACCCTTTTATCATCTCCCCTTCCGCAGGATCTCTTATCCCTTTTTCTTTTTGTTTCCTTCTAGGTTAAGAGAGATTTCTTTACTGAAATGAAGTATATACATTTCTTCTTCCCTCTTTAAATTGATCCTAATGAGAATGAGGTTCAAATATTGCCCTCCCCTATTCCTCCTTCCACTATAAAAGCTCTTAATTTCAATGTTCTTTTATGTGAGAAAATTTTTCCCATTCAACATTTCCTTTTCTCCTTCTTCCAGTGCATCCCTCTTTCTCACCCCTTTATTCTTTTTAGAAATCATTCCAACACAGTTGACTCACACTCTCTGTCTATCTAGACTCCTTCTAATTGCCCTAATAATGATAAAGTTCTTAGGAGTTACATCTGAGATAGGAATATGAATAGTTTAATTTTATTGTCTCTTATGATTACTCTTTCATGTTTACTTTTTTAAGCTTCTCGTAAGTATTGTTTTTGAATGTCAAATTTTCAAGTCAGCTGTGGTCTTTTCATCAGGAATATTTGAAAGTCCTCTTATTTCATTAAATTTCCATCTCCACCACCACCACCAAAGGATTATATGTATTGTGTCTTAGAAGAAATTCTGCTTAATTACTTTTAAATACTTTAAATAAACTGATGGCTAATAATGTGTTCCTAAGCAAAGAAAGCACAGATTCAATTAATAGATGAGAACCATTTATATTCTGTAGTGTATATGCAAATAGAATTTTGCTAACGTGTTTTAAAAAATTTTTTTTGGAAACAGTTGATGTTGTTAAGCTAAGTAACCCCTTGCTAGATTGTTTATATTATTAATTTGTTCAGCAGCCACTCTTTTCAGAGATGGTGAAAAACAGATTTACACTAAGTTTCATTTTCTCATATGAACTTTGAGGGGCTCAGTTTTTTTGATACATTTATAAAATTTCAGTGTCTTATTATTCCCAGAATCTGTGCTCCATATAGTTATTTATTCCAAGTGATGATGGACAAAAAAAAGGAATTTAAAAATGCCCTATATCACTCTGAAGAAGAATATCAACTTAATTACAAAGTTTTGCTATTAACAATATGAATAATACTAGCTATAGATCATAGTAGTATATCTTTTAAATTACACAAGGATGACAAAGAAACCATTATGCATAGTCTCTGGCCTTGAGGCTTTGTCAGAATGAAAAAATTATGGTTGTCAGTTACACATTAAGAATGTACAGTGTGTAAAAAATTGTGATAAATGAAAAAAAAGCTCATCTCCTGTAAGCCTTTCTCAGTTCCCCTTAATGCTAATGCCTTCCCTCAGAGATTATATTCAATTTATTCTGTATACATCTTGGTCATACATAGAAGCTTGCATGTTGTCTTCCTCATTAAATTGTGAACTCTTAGAGAACAAGGATAATTTTTGCATTTCTTTGTTTTCCAAATTCAATACAGGTCCTGGCACATAGTAGGTCCTTAGAAAATGCTTATTGACTTGAAAAATGATTACTAGAAATAAAAATTTGCTGAAAGCAACAGATTTATATAGTTTGATATAAAATAATTATAAAGATTTCTAATTCTTCTTTGGGAAGTGAATTGTGCAGCTTATTGATTAAGTGGCCTTGGGCAAATCACTGTTCCCACATCTGGAAAATGAGGATAATACTCTCTGATTTTCAAGGCTGATGATAGGGTCAAATAGGATGATATGTGTAAAATGCTTAATAATTCTTAAAGAACTATAAAAATGCTGTTGCGGTCACTACTGATGATGATGATCTCAAGAAAAGATTTCCTGCATGGCATATTATAGCACTTTCTTCACTATTACTTCCCAACTCTATCTGGAACTAAGAGGTACCATCCCTAGAGTTATAGTTATAACTACTTTTCCCCTAAGTATTCTAGAAGTGACCCTGAGGCCTCGGATGGGGGGTGAATGAGGAGTACAGGACTCTAGTACTATTTCTTTCAAGCCCCTGCCTTGTACTTTAATATCATTTAACTAATGATACTGCCTAAATGTCATTCAATCAATTAACACTGATTAGCTTTAACGAAGGTATATTTACTGAAGAGTGATAGCAAGGGCCAAAATACATTTCCCCAAAATTCTACGACATATTCTCCAAGAAATACATGCAGAGTCCAGAAGGAAGTGGAATAGAAAGAGGTAACCCATAATTCCTAGTTGGATAGAAATATTTTCCCATCTTGTGAAGTTCTTAAGTTTCTCTGAAGTTTCTAAGTTGTCTACCAGGAAACTTAGTCTTTGGCATCAACACTCTTATATTTAAATGTTGCAATTTCCATTGTTATATGAAGTTCTAGTTTGGTAAAACATAAGCTTTCACTAAAAGTAAGTCCAGGAGTTGGGTAAGAAAAATGACAAGATACTTAATATAAATCAAAAGGAATATTTTTCTAAGAGTAAGTGTTGGGGGAACCTAGGTGGCTCAGTGGATTGAGAGTCAGGTTTAGAGATGAAGTACAGGGTTCAAATGTGGCTTCAGAAATTCCCTAGCTGTGTGATCCTAGTCAAGTCAATTAACCCCCATTACCTGTCCCTTATCACTCTTCTGCCTTGGAACCAATACACAGTATTGATTCTAAAACAAAAGGTAAGAATTTAAAGAAAAAAGTCAGCATTTTTCAAAGAGTATTTTCCTAAGAGATTTATTTATTTAATCCCATTCCTTACTTGAAGTGAGTGATAAAATGTCCAATCAATCGATTTCAAACATGAGTATCGAATAAAGTGTGAAAAATCTTCGAAAGCTATTTGATAAATGGTTGGAAGACTTTATTATGCCCTCTGAGAGCTGCATAAAAATAAAGTTAGTTGAATTGGGAAAATTCTAGAAATTGGAGTATGACATTCTAGCTGAAATCTCTGTGATAAAAACTTCCTGGGTGAGGGAGTAGAGAATTGAAGAACCAGAACCCCAAAGTTATGTAGGTAGTAAAAGGGAGAGGTAGGATCTGAAATAAGATCATTTGATTCTTTCTTCAAGTCAAGTTAATAAACGTTCAATTAAGCACTAACTATAGCAGTGTCTGACGCTATGTTAAGTAGTGGTAATAGAAAGTCACAAAGTCTGTCTTTGAAAGATTTCATAGTATAATAAAGAAGACAATATGCAAATAACTGTGTATGGGCAAGATATGTATAGGATAAATTGGAAATAATATCAGAAGGAAAGTACTTGGAGTAAGGATGACAAGGAAAGCTCTTTTTAGAAGGTGGAATCTTTATCTGAGACTTGAAAGAATCCAGGGAAGCTAGGAATGGGAGAAGAGAAAGGAGGGAATTTCAGGCATAGTGGACCACTAGCAAAAATGCATTAACATGGGAGTTGTATCTTGTGCTAGGAGGTCAAATGTTACAGGTTATCAAACTATACAGACAAAAGTAAATGTAAGAAGACAAAAAAAATAGGAAGTGGCCAAATTATGAAGGACTTTCACTACCAAAGGACTTTATGTTTGATCCTGGAGGCAATAAGAAGCCACTGGAGTAAGGGAATGGAGAGAGTTATAGTCAGTTGTATTTTATGAAGATCACTTTGACAGCTGAGTTTATGATAGATTGGAGTGGGCAGAGATGAGGCAGGGGGACTAGCCAGCAGGTATGAGGTAACGAAGGCTTGTACCAAAGTGGTGGCAGTATCAGAGAAAAGATGAATCTTCTCATTCCTGTCTGAGTGACTAAACTGTCCCTTCTATAGTTTCTCCACTGAGGTCCATTCGATGTATTGAGGGACAGAGCACTTGGTCATGAAAAAAAAAGGTGAAAATGCTGGGCAAAAACGTGTGTAGGGATGTAGCCATGTACAGTTCATTGAAATTTTTATCAATTGTAATTTGTACTGTACTCTACTAGAAAGAGCATTGGCTTGGAAGCCAGAGCTTTAAGTAACTAAGTGACCTTGGGCAAATCACTGAGCCATGCCAAGTTTCACTTTCCTCATCTATAAAATGAGGATCTTGGACTAGTTGATATGCAAGGTCATCCAGAGTTTGAACATTCTGTGATAACATGTAAATTGTAAGTCAGATAAGTTTCTACGTGGTGAAAAAAATCAGAAACTGATTAGCAAGAGATAGACAAGCTACTGAAGCACCAAGCATAACCATATAGAAGAAGCAAAGAAAGAGAGAAAATTGGATCAAATATATGTGGCTAGTTATAGTGTAGTGGGATGTCTTTAGTATTATAATAGATTATTAGTCTTTCCTAGGCACAGAGAGTGCTAATATGACTTTCTATATATGTTCCCCTCCATTTGATGAACATTTAAAAATCCCCTGGCCAGAGGATACTCAACAGCATATCATATGGTTATAACATAAATACCAATAAATACATAATAATCACAGGACAACCAGTTTTGATCTGTGTTTGGTCCAGGTTCAAAGAAGCATCATAAAGGACATTCTGAACCTCTGTTCCAGATGAATGCTTTATCTATTTGATAGCTCAGAAAAAAGGAGGACTAGTGATTACTCCTATAGTCCATAGCAATAGACCTCTGGCACCAGTGAGCTTGAGTGAACAAAATGGCATCCTCACCTTGTCTTATTGCAATGAGTTTACATTCTTTAAAGAGTGTAAGCTTTGACAACTCTGAGCATAAATGGTGAATTGAAGAAGTCACTGCCAATCAGAAATACTGTGCTTCCTGATATGCTAACAATAGATATTAAAAATCAATAGGTCCTTAAGACAGTATCTAGGAGGATGGCACCCAAATCAGGATTAAAGATTACATTGAATCTTCTATGACTTCTCCCAGGAGAGACCGACAGAGAGACAGAAGAAGAGAGAGAAAGAAAGAAATGAAGGAAGGAAGGAAGAAAGAAAGAAAGAAAGAAAGAAAGAGAGGGAAAGAAAGAAAGAGAAGGAAAGGAAGAGAGAGAGAGAAAGGGACAGAAATGAAGGAAGAAAGAAGAGAGAGAAAAAGAAAGAGAAAGAAAGAAAGAAAGAAAGAAAGA